>NC_056744.1:1082791223-1082966223 GCF_019279795.1 Protopterus annectens | reverse complement strand
TTGTTGGTGGATCTTGATGCAGAGAAAGCGCTTGACAGTGTAAGCTGAGACTTTGAGTAGGGCAATGAAACCATTTGCACTTCCTGAAAAAATTCTAATGTTGGTTAGGAGGATATATGGGAGATCAGAGATGAAAACTAAAGTGGGTGGGATCCTCTCTGATAATTTCTGCTTGAGCAGAGGAACCAGACAGGGGTGTCCTATTTCCCCTTTATTTGCGTAATATTTAAAACCATTGATAAAGAAAATAAAGGACTCGGAAATTCAAGGATATAATTGGTATGGTAGTCAAGAAACGCTGGCTTTATTTGTAGATGTTATTTTATACCTGACAAAACCAGCAAAAGACAATAATGTTGTGGAACATTTTGAGACAATTTCAGATTTTTTTCGGGATACAAAATTAATAAAGGTAAAACAAAGGCAATAATGGTAAAATATGTACCCACAGACAAATTGGTTCAGGAATATCCATATTTATTGGACATGGTAAGATGAAGTATTTAGGAGTATGGATTAAAAATTATTCTAATGTGGCAGTTAAAGATGTGTAAGAAGAGACTAAACAAAAGATAATACAAAAATTGAGAAAATGGAAGCTTTGTTATATGGATAATATATCCTTTTTTCCTATGTAGTTTGCTCCTACCCTTTTCTAAAGATCTCAATTCAAGAAGTTAAAATGCTTTTAGTCCCTTTAGTCTTGTACACAAGTCAAGCATATTTTTATCAACCAGAGGAGAAGTTGTGGATAGCAATTAATAAAGAGCTGAAGTACTTTATCTGGGATGGAACGCCAGCAATGGTTAAGTGGGATAAGCTGATTCTTGTAGTAGAAGAGGGCGGATTGGCTTTACCAATTTGAAGGGACATTTCAGAGCTACACATTTAAGACTCCTATACATAGCACAAGCAGAAAACTATATTTTAAAGTGGAAAGGAATGATGACGAAACAGATGGATCGAACTCAAGAAACAAGGAGAAACTGAGATTTTGGTTGCAGGCCTTTAAGGAGAATAACAATTATGGATATCATATTCTGTATGATTAAGCAACAGCAAGTATGCTAAGAACTAAGCCAACACAGGATTGGAGAAAGGAGATTCTGCTGAGAGGGATGATTGCAATTGGAGATACAGACAAATAGGCAAGAGGGGCTGGAATTTATTGGAGAAAACTAGCAAAGGAGCCAAGGTATTGGGATCAAATAACTAGAGAGGGAAAGAAGATAGAGTGGAAAAATTCCAAGAATTTATTTGGACTGCAGGTTAGAAGTTGCCTTCCCCATGGGATTGATATCAGAGTATAGATAAAGAAATAGAGGGGGGGTCCTAAACAAAAGACCAGCACCAGTAAAATTTTTAGTAGAATTTAGAACAGAAGCTGCCATTGAAAAAGGAATAATTAGTAGAGTATATACAGTATTGCACGATAACTATAAGACTTGATCAGAGGAGGCTAGAAAGGATTGGGAAGAGAGACTGGCTAAGCAATTCACAGAGAAAGATGGGAAGATGTATTTTTCTCCCCAATATGCAACAAAATCTAGAAATTTTAGGATTTTTGCCAGAAAATGTCTGCACAGATATTTCTATACCCCAAATACTCCAAAGATTATCCCAGTACTCTACCTGCTACTAACTCCTCCCCCAGGCATATATCCACCCTGAGGTAATAAATACCCCTTGAACCTCAGGGCACCATCTTTATAAATCCCTGCTCTCCCACAAACACTATAAACTAGATTAATTTTTCAGGTCTAGAGCAGGCTTTGCTAGGACTATTTTCCAGGGGCACTTGGATCCTAATCCTTCCTACTCCCAAACCTTAAGCTCTGGTATTCTACCCATATAGCTAAATTTTACTGAAGCGGTGAGTAAATGATTTATAGTACAGTTGTGTAAGTAAACATATACCGTAATAGTAAATGTTCAAATGATCACTGCTTCTGTATATATCATACATATATTACACACACACACACACACACACTTTATATATATATATATATATATATATATATATATATATATATATATATATATATATATATTCACACACACACACACACACACACACACACACACACACACTTACTTTCCAAAATGGAAGCCTACACTTCCAGATAGGACCAGTTGCCCCAAATCAGTGTCTGTACCCACATGTTTCTTATTCTAAAGTTAAGAGTAAGCATGCTGCTAAATTAGCCTGTGTTCAGAATTCCCTAGATTCCTATCTGTTCTCGTCTCTATTCCCTTCCCAGATGGGAAAAACAGTTTGTGGGTTTTAGTAAACCTTAACTTTTTGCCTTTTTAGAAAAACTACACTGGCTGTGACCGTAAGCTAAAACAGTGCACAGTGATATGCATTAAAATGATAAAGCTGCTTGGAGGTTAGCTGCTTGTGGAACTATTTACTTTCCACAGCTTCAAATTTTATTTACTTTTTATTTTCACTGAAATTTGTCAGCATCTCTTTAAGAGATGCATTCATTCCATCATCAAACTACTTGCTGGATCTGACACTGCAGACCTAGTTCGTCAGCCTCAAGATCCTTTAAAAATTTTCCCATCATGATGCAGCCTGGAGATACCTCTTATCTCATTTGCTGCCACTGTATTCAGACACTAATTTTGCTCTCTGCAAAAGCTAAGTTGCTTCTGTTTGGATTTTTATTATCTAAATTTAAACTATTTCACCTTCTGTGTAGTATTATTATTTTGCTAGTCTTTAGCCATTGTATTTCTAATGGAGAAGACCTTCATAATTTATTCATCCTTCTTGGCATCAAGCGATCTGTTGTTTTTGCTTCTTTAAAAAAAAAAAAAAAAAAAGTTACAAGTGGTTGAAAAATTACTAGTCGGTGTTAATATTGCTCTATAATTAGCATTTAGATAGTTGTCAATTAAGTGGTGTTTAAACGTGTGTGTGTGTGTGTGTGTGTGTGTGTGTGTGTGTGTGTGTGTAAGGAATACTTCATTACGGATAGAGAAGGATCTGAATTTGTTTACATTTGGTCTTCAACCTGTGGGGGGAATACTGATCCGGTACGGATCTGACCTAGCCACATTTTCCAGCATTTGGCCAAGCTCCTCCCCTACCCATAAAAGCCCCTGTCTCCCTCCTCCCCTCAGATCTTATTTACCAATCATAATCACCAGCATGGTTTATAGCTCCGAGATTCCTCAGTTTTAAACTTATTTTTCAGTAAGTAAATATTTGTTGTTTTACTCTGGTGCTGCAGTAGCGTTGTCACCTGATAGCAAGACGTTGTCCCGTTCGATTCTCAGCTAGAGTGTCTTCTGTTTGGAGGCATTTGTGAATGGGGCATGCCTTCGTTGAAGGTTGTGCATCAGGGCTGGTAGCCCGGTATGTAAAAATCCCCTACCAATCATTAGCGGACCGGAGTTCCACAGTGGCGACCCCTAACTGGGAAAAGCCGAAAGACACAAACAAACTCTCTCATCCTCTTCCAATCACTTTCTTTCCTCACCTACCCTATCCCTGTGCACTAGTTTGTCGGTTCTCAAAAAAAAAAAAAAAAAAAAAAAGGTTCCCCTCTCTATTGCTCCCTTCTCGCCTTTCTCCCTTTCTAGTGTGTGTCTTTGTTTTCTTCCAGTCAGGGTGGAGCCATCCAAACCTGGCTTCAGGAAATGTGCTGAAAGTGGACATAAGCTACTCCTGCTCGATCTGCATGGGTTTCATCTCATGTGCATTGATTGACAGGAGGAACAAGCTGATTTTGAAGGGCCTCCTTCCTTTGGAGTCACCGGTCCCCTCTACCTCTTCCACCCTGGCTTCTGGGACTCAACCTCCCTCTAAGAAGTCTGAGGACGGAGAGAAGGCTTGTCCCAAAGACCAGGAGAGGCCTAAAAAGTGGTCCCCTGACTGCACTTCCCTCGAGGGACCTCCGGCCAAATCTTGGCCGGATCCATCCCGAGACTCACCTTGGCTCTAGTCTCCAAGCTTTTTGCCGGAGCCGGAGATTCCTCAAGGCCCGTTCTCCCCACTTTCTGCCTCCCCTTGGCGTCACTCCAGGCCCGGGTCGGTGGCTTCCTTCACCCGGTCCACCCATAGTCTTTCTGAAGCCGAGGTGGACAGATGATGCAGAGATTCATGCAGACACAGATCCATATGGGAGTCTTGCCTGCCCCCGCTCCCTCCGGGCTGGGAGCATGCACTCCGCTTTCTTCCCATTGCACCTTCTCTGATCTGACCCCTGGTTTTGGAGTTGTCTGGTCCGAGGTTTCACTGCATCAGTGGGAGGGGGTCTATGCCAATAGTCCCATGTACCTCTTTCTGAACATTGCCCTGGGTTGCTCTGCTCCGATCCTTTTGGAGCTGTCCAACTCTCGGAGCCATAGTCTTTGCTCCAGATCTGAAGAGATGGTGTTGACTGCGAGGTTTTCGGAGTCGGCCCTTCCACTTGGAGTCTCTGCACATAGAGGCTCTGATCTGGCTCCTCCTTCAGTGCAGAGAGCAGCAGATCCGGTTTTACTGTCCCCTGCTACCAGGGTTTGTTAGCTCTGTTTTCAGTGTGGTGGAGAGGGTTTTCTCAGCTTAGTCAAGACCCCTGATGTCTTCCTCTGAGTCCATCCTGGCTCCCACTCTTTATGGCCTGGAATTCGCCATCCTGCCTTCTCAAGGACAGCCTTTTGCCACTCCGCCCCAGGGGTTCCCCCCTGGGAGCTTCTTGAGGTTTGAGTCCTCCCCAGAAACTCTCCCTGAGGAGCTCCCTTGGAAATATACGTGCAAAAGGAGGCACTTGAGCTCCCCACCCGAGTCCCTCACAGGAGACACCAACTTGGAGGAAGGGGAGGGTTCCTTCCGATCACCCCCAGAAGAGACATCATGGAAATCCTGTGCCAGCATGGGGGATGGTCTACCCAAAAACCCAAATGCAAAAAAGAAGGCCAGCACCAAAGTGATGTTCATCGTGTTTCACTGTTGCAGTCATTACACTTGGGTTATCCTGCTGGCAGGCGACTCGTAGTCGGCCCGAGTTCCAAAGTCTTGGTCCAGTGTTGGTTGCTGTCACCTCTTCCCTGACTTCAGTGCGCCGGGGGTATAAAAGTTGCAACCGACGCCATTTTCTTCAGTCTTTCTTGCCTCGCGGTGCCCGAAGCATAAGCAGTTCGGACGACTCCTGAGATTTTCAAAATTAAATTTCAGAACCAAAGTCTTCAATAAAGCCAAGTACCCTGTTGGGGAAACTTTTTCTTGCTCCAGACCAATGTCAGTAAAAGTTAATTGCATTTCTTGTGGGGAGCAAATACCTCATAAGGACTTCCACTCTTACTGCATTCCTTGCCTAGGCCCTGACCACGACGTCACTAATTGTTAGTTTTGTGCTAGATTTAATAAACACACTATTAAACATTGGTTTGATTTTGCTTTACATTATTTTGGATGAAGATTTAATTACATAATGCCGTCGGAACAACCGACGACCGGAATGTATAAAAAACGCAAAGACAAAGAAAAAGACAGGCATCCAAGGTCCAAAATCGACGACGAAGCCTCGTCTAGGCCAGTCACTGGTTTGCCGGTTCTCAGTGAGGTGTTTTCGCAGCCCCTGACACCTGCTACCTCACAGCCACAGGACGCAACCGACAGCCACTTGGAGACACCGAGGCCTGTGGAAACTCAAGGTATTGGGCCTACGGAAAATATACCCTCAGATGGATCCGGAGCCGCTGAGCAGGCACCGGCTTCTGAGGGTATTTTCAGACCTTCACAGCTTACAATTAAAGCTACTACAGCAGCAAAGGCAAAGTCAAAAATACCATTAAAGACAAAGAAACAAGTACAGCATTCTCCAGAACAGTCATCCATGTCTAAGAAACAGATGCTTAAAATGGCCGAAGACCTTATTACTTTAATCAGGGGCTCCCATCCCCCTCCTGACAAAAGGCCTAGGCAAGACACTGATTATGATTCCTTTGATCATGTTTCCGTTTCTTCTGATTCTTCCTCTGACCAGGGCTATTCTCTCCCTCCCTATGAGGACTCTGATGCTGAAGAGTCCATTCCTTCAGCCTCACCGCCTGAGGATTACTCTTTTGGGGAAACCCTGCACTCCATGAGGGAACATTTCCATTGGGAGAGCCAGGATTACTCAGAATCCAAGAAAAGGCTCAGAGATTTCCTTATATTGCCTCAGCACAGGCCCTTGGCTATCCCCCCTGTGCTTGATATTGTTGATGATGTTTTTTCGGAATCCAGTCTGTCTCCAGATTCTTTACCCCTTGCACCAGTAAAGCCAGACAGGTACTACAGGGTCCCTGACTCTCATAAATGTCTTTACAAAAACCCCACTGCGGACCCAGAAACTATTTCTCAGGGTCCAAAAGGGGTTAAAGCTTAAAGCTTTCACTGCCAAAAATCCTGTCCTCTCAGATAGGGATTCCAGAGCTCTGGATAGGTAGCGGAAAAGTTTACACTTGTGCTACTTTAGCTGTAAGAGCTTTAAACTGTCAGTTTCACATGCTTAAATATCAGCAGTATCTCGTGTCATTGTTAAAGCAGAAAATGGTTACAAATACAGAAGGTCCTGACTGTAAAGAAATGCAGGATTTATTGCATGCAGTTGAACAAGTGGGAAAGCATACTCTGCAATGTGGTTTTAATTAATTAGAGGCTTCTTGTAGAGCCGCAGTTACAGGCTCAGTTATTCAAAGACATGTTTGGTTGAAAGAACAAAGTTTACCTGACCATGTTAAAATGAAATTATTGGATGCTCCACTACAGCATTATACTTTGTTTGGTGTTAAGGCAGAAGAGGTTTTAAAGAAAATGGAGGATAAAGCAAAGTCAATGCAAACTGTGAAAGATTTCTTACAGGTTCAGCCACCTAGATTTAGCAGGAACTGGCCTTCAAAAAATTGGTCCTTTCCAGTGTCAGACAGGCCACAAAGAGGCAGATCTCAGCCCCAAGGCTCCTACAGACCTAAGCAATGGGGTTCTTCAGCCCCCAAAGGGGGAGAAGACAAATCACAACCTTATAGAAAACAGTCACAATGACTTCCCTCTGCAAATGCCAAGCACTTACCAGTTGACAGCACCCCTAGGGGGAAAGCTAGCACTTTTCTCAAAAAATTGGCACATGATCACCCAAGACCAATGGGTGTTGAATATAGTTTCTCCAGGGTACAGGTTCCACTTCCACACGCTTCCAAAACTAAAAGGTATGCCAAACCCACCTCAGAACCAATGGGCAGAGGCACAAAAGCAGATTGCAGCTCTTATGGATATGGGAGCTATAAAAAATGTCCCACAAGAAGAACAGGGCCAAGGATTTTACTCACGACGTTTCCTAGTACCCAGAAAGGACAAAGCATGGAGACCAATACTGGACCTGTCAATCCTAAATACTTTCCTGGATGTTCCAAAATTCAAAATGTTAACACTACAACTCTTGCTAATGCTGGGCAAAGAGGCTTGGCCTAGTTACTTTGGATCTCAAGGAGGCATACCTGCACGTCCCAGTCAGACAGTCGTGCAGAAGATACCTCAGATTTATAGCAGGCTCAATGCATTATCAATTCTCTGCACTGCCCTTTGGCTTATCTACTGTGCCCAGGGTCTTCACAAAATGCCTGGCACCAGTAATTGCGTTTTGCAGGCAAAAAGGAATTCAAATATATCCCTTCTTGGACGACTGCCTTATTCAAGCAGAGAGCAAAGACATTCTTCTAAAGCACCTGGAGTTTGCAAAAAGATTACTAATTTGCCTACGGTACACAGTAAACGAAAATAAATCAAAACTAGTGCCCTCTCAAGAGATAATATTCCTGGGTGCAAGCTTGAATACAACTACCCAGATGGCTTATCTCACACCAGACAAACAAAGGCAACTGACTCAGTACTTTCAAATGATGGCAACAAAGACCCAGCTCCCTGCAAGAAAAATTCTGCAGGCCCTGGGTTTCATGGCTTCTTGCATTCTACTAATTCCATATGCCAAACTGCATATGAGGAAACTACAATGGTATCTAAAAAGTGTTTGGACTCAGCGTTGTCACAGCCTAGAGACAATCATAACCTTGATTCCCTGCCTACAACAGGAGTTTCGATGGTGGTCACAGGCCTGTCACCACAACAAGGGACAGCCTTTCACCTTACCTACAGCCAGGCAGACAATAACAACGGATGCATCAGATTACGCCTGAGGAGCACATATGGCAGGAAAATGTATTCGGGGCACGTGGCCAAAGGAACAACTGCATCTTCACATCAATCAAAAAGAGATGCTAGCTGTGCAAAGTGCCCTGACAGCCTTCAAGGACCTAATACATCCATGACAATTATTAATAAAGATGGACAATACCACAGTTATGTGGTACATAAACAACCAAGGGGGCACACATTCCTACCCCCTATGCAGACAAGCCATGACTTTGTGGAACACAGCACTGACTTACCAGGTACATCTGCAAGCACAATTCCTGCCAGGAACAAAAAATACACTGGCAGTCGAACTAAGCAGAAGTCTCATGGATCCTCACGAATGGAAGCTTAATCCACAAGTGTTCAACATGATAACAAGGGAATGGGGATGCCCAGACGTAGATCTGTTTGCCTCCCCTCACAATTGCCAATTACAAAAATTTTGCACAAGGACTTATCACTCTCAAGCATGGAAAGTGGATGCTCTATCTTTCAACAGGAAAAATCTGACAGTCTATGCCTTCCCTCCGATGCCTCTTCTCACCAAGGTGCTTCTAAAAGTCAGACAAGAGAGGCCAAAAATGATCCTGATTGCACCAGACTGGCCACGCCAGCACTGGTACCCAATCCTAAAGAGTTTGTCCCAAGGCCCACCTTGACCTCTACCTCAAATCCCTGATCTTGTGACACAGCAAAACAATCAGATTCTGCACAGTCAACTCAGAACCTTAAATCTGGCAGCATGGCAAATAATGTATCCACTCAGACTGCACCTCTTTTTAAAGCTATTATGTTTGTAATTTTGGAAGCCAGGAGACCCAGCACTAGAAAATCTTATGCGGAAAAATGGAAGAGATTCTGTGCTTGGAACCAGGCACAAAGGCTCGACCCACTGGTCCCTAATATGCCTCAGATTTTACAATACCTGACTGAGATGTTGGACAAAGGCCTATCTTTTTCTTCTATTAAAATCCATGCCTCTGCCATTTCAGCTCATTACAATACGGATCCTCCTATTTTTTCACATCCTCTACTACGACAGTACCTCAGAGGGGCAAAGAATATAAGACCCCCTAAGAGAGCACCAGTAACTAATTGGGACCTCAATTTTGTTTTAGAAAAACTAACACTGCCTCCTTTTGAACCAGCCAGCACAGCTGATCTAAAATTCTTGTTATGGAAAACTGCTCTGTTCCTAGCAATAACTTCAGCAAGAAGAGTTTCAGAGTTACAGGCATTGATAGCTGTGGAACCTTTCCTAATTTTTCACCAGGACAGGGTTTCTCTAAGAACGAACCCGACATTCATGCCAAAAGTGGTCTCCAGTGTGGCCTTAAACCAAACTATTCATTTGCCTACTTTCTACCCAAATCCCCAGAATAAAGGGGAAAACTTCTGCACTCTTTGGATATTCACAGGCAGCTATGTTTTTACTTGGACAAAACAAAAGCTTTCAGAAAAACTGAGCAACTGTTTGTAGCATATGCTGCAGGATCACAAGGAAAACCTATTACAAAGCAGACAATCTCCAAATGGATAGGACACTGCATCCGCTTCTGTTATGCACAACATGGCAAATCTGTGCCTAAGGGCATTAGGCCTCATTCTACCAGAGCAGCAGCCACTTCAGCAGCTTTCCTCAGAGGGGTACCAACCAAAGACATATTAGAAGCTGCAACCTGGAGCTCAGTGCACACTTTTACCAAGCACTACCACCTACCTCTCTACTCCAAATCCAGAGCAGGCTTTGCCACTGCAGTTCTGCAGGGCTTGTTAGCCTCGCCAAATCCAGTCTAGACCCAGCCACCCTGCCTAATCTTTGGGATTCTACCCAAGTGTAATGACTGCAACAGTGAAACACGATGAACATAGTACAGTTGTGTACCTACCATAAATGTAGATGTTCGAGTGTATTCACTGTTGCAGTCCTGGTTACCCACCCCCCATCCCCTTCTTTGCTGGGACTATTCTGTACTTCTCAACTCTATACAACCTATGTGGTGTATTTGCTTTTAGAAGAAGAAAATGTTGTTAGTGATATATGCATGGTTGTTTGGCATATTTTTATCTTTACAGCCTTCATATCTGGGGCACCTGACATCTGGGGCAAGAAAAACTGAAGAAAATGGTGTTGGTCACAACTTTTATACCCCTGGCGCACTGAAGTCAGGGAAGAGGTGACAGCAACCGACGCCGGACCAAGACTTTGGAACTCGGGCCGACTACGGGTCGCCTGCTAGCAGGATAACCCAAGTGTAATGACTGCAACAGTGAATACACTCTAACATCTACATTTATGGTAGGTACACAACTGTACTTTGTAGCATCAGGCAGCATTATACCAGTTTCAGCAAACTTGCCTTCTTCAGTAAATAAACATGCTGTGATACAGAGATGAATACGTGCAGTAATTGATACACAACTTCCTGCTAAGTCATTTCCTCCAATATAATTAAGAATAACATATAGTAATTATAAATGATCATTTAATCCTGGTGAGAATAGACCTCCTAATTTAATTATCCAGTATTTTTCTTTAGTGTTCAAAATGAAATGCAAACCTAATTTATTGGTTTTGTCCCCCTGGATCTTGTCTATAACAGTGAAACATATCTGGGCAGTGTTGTGTATGTTCTGTCTGTATAGGACATTGGTTAAACATTTATTATGGATGTCACTGTAATGTTCAGACATCCGAATACGTAGAGGTCGGGATGTTTGTCCAACGTAGAATGCTGAGCAGGTGCAAGTGGCTAAATGTACAACCCATTCAGGTCCACAATTACCAAAACATTGTATGTCATAAGCTTGTCCTGAATTTTTAATTGTAAATTGTTTAGATTTATATATATTTACAAAAAGTGCAGTGGCCGCAAGGAAATGAGCCCAAAACTTTATCCCCTGTAATGGTCAATTGATGGCACATTAACAGTCCACCTCCCCACTTTATATAGTGTGCAAAGTACAATCCCAATGTTTTACCTCTACAATATGAAAATTGACATGGATTCCCCAATGCCTGATTAAGTTCCTCATTGGCCATTAAAATAGTCTAATGTTTAGACACAACTTCCCTGATGAGATAGACATTACGTCCATAAGTCGTGATAAATCTAATCGGCTCAGATTCACCCACATGAGTTCTATCCTTGTACGTTAATAACTGAATCCTATTCTGATCAGATACCCACCGGCTAGCAGATTGTATATCCTGTTGTCTATAGCCCCTCACCTGGGACCTATGTATCCTATCTTGCTGAGAAGCTGCAAAATCTTCCTGATTAGAGCATATTCTTTTTTTACGCAGAAACTGAGACTTAGATATGTTACGAATGGTATGGTGTGGGTGCAGACTAGTGGCATGTAACAAGTTGTTATATTGAGGATATTTCCTGTAAACCCTGGTAGCAAGAGAACCATTCTGTTTGATGACAGTCACATCCAAAAAGTTTATACAATACATGTCACAATTCAATGTAAATTCAATGCCCCAGATTTTGTCAGCCTGAAGCTCACGGCTTGGCTGCTCCAGCTCTAGTGATAGTTACGACTCCTGGGCTGTCTTCTCCGATCAAGAAGATTTTTGGTAGAGGCTCAAAAGTCTTCCACCAGGAAGGTCTATTCCTGTAAGTGGAGGCGTTTTTCCTTATGGGCTTCTCAACATGATTTGGACACCTTTACTGCTCCAGTCCCGGCCATTTTGGAGTTTTTAGCAGATATTTTCAGTCATAGTGCTAGTTTTCCCACAGTAAAGGTACAATTAGCAGCAATATCGAATTTTCACATAGGAGAGAATTCGGCTTCTTCCAAACTTTGTAAAGCCTTTTTGAAAGGCACCTTTTTACTTCGGCCTCCAATGAAAGGACCCAACGCCCCCTTAGGATCTTTCCTGAGTTCTACAAGCTTTGGTTCCCCTCCATTGAACTTGCAGCTACAGCTGAGTTAAAGTTCCTTTCTTGGAAAACGGCTTTACTCCTCGCTATTACCTTGGCCAAGGGAGTTTTGGAGGTCCAGGGCTTATCTGTCAAACCTCCTTAAATGGTGTTTCGTAACGACAGGGTTTCTCTAAGGATGAATCCCTTATTCCTTCCAAAAATGGCATTAGAATCTAACATTAGCCAGGTCATCAATCCCTGTCTTCTTTCCCAATTTCCAGAATAAGGGAGAATGTAAATTGCACTTACTTGATGTTCACAGACAACTGCATTTCTATTTGCATAGAGCAAAATCCTTTTGTAAGTCTAATCAGCTTTTTGTTTCCTTTTCTAAGCCTTTCTTAAGAAAGCCAGTATCGAAGGTAACTGTTGCTCATTGGATCTCTGAGTGCATTATTTTGGCCTATCGAACCAAAGGTTTATCCCCACCTGGACCTGTCAGAGCGCATTCTACCAGAGCTGTAGCTACTTCTGCAGCTTTTTGATCTAAGGTTTCCCTAGGTGACATTTGCTCGGCAGCTACTTGGGCATCATCACATGTGTTCATCTCTCATTACAAGCTGGATCTCCTTTCTAGAGGAAAGGGCATCCTTTGGCTCAGCCGTGCTCCGGAACATCCTTCCATTTGGACCTCCCAGGGTTCATTGGTAGCTGGGGGACTCTGTCCCACAGGTTGAAGATGAAATGAATACAACAACTTCAGATAAAAAAGTTATGTACTTACCATAACGTTCCATGTGAGTTGTTGCTTTTCATTTGTCTTCAACCGTCCCGTTCCCCCCCCGCCTTATGTGGGCTGTGTAGTGGACCGGATGGAAGAGGCATAGCCCCCTATTCTGGCGACCCTTTTTCTTTGGTGAGCTAATGGGTGGGAATGCCAGGGGTTTAGGCATATGGTTAGGCTGAGATAATACGGTCTGTAGCAAACTCTGTCTAAGGGTAAGGAGGAGACTGGAATTATGGGTAGGGGAGGAGCTTGGATCTGATGCTGGAAAAAAGCGGCCAAGTTGGATCCGTACCGGATCCATATTCCCCACAGATTGAAGACAAATGGAAAAGCAACAACACCGATGGAACATAGAGTGAGTACATAACTTAAAAAAAAAAAAAAAAAAGTGCCAAAAATGCGACCATAAAATCCCACCCCAGGACACCCACGAGTTGTGTGATTGTGCTTGAGAGTTGAACATCTTTTGCCAGATTATAGAGTTTCCACCTTTCCACTGTGCCATTTCTTGACGCGCAACCTTTGTGTGTTGGTCACACCCACATATGTGGATATCCCCATCCCATTTTCAAACTATGCTCCAAATCAACAATCTTGACTTCCAGTATGCATACACATGTAGTTATTGTATGTAGTAACAAATGTACATTGAATCAAGGAAGCCATCTAAAGGGAACATTTTTCATTATTTTGGATAGAATCGAGAACTTTAGAATTACATTGCCCACTGTGAGGAATGTTATGTCAGATGTGTAGTTGTCCAAGTTTATACTTGTGCTTTTACAGTTTTCAAAACCAAGTGACCATACAAAATAGATATAATTTATCCAGTAGTGACATCACTGCAAAAGGAACTCTTGATGCATCATCAAATGTTTCACAATAAAATCAGTATTACCGCACATTTCTGCTGATTGCTACACTAATTGAGAACTGCTGCCGTACGTGTGGTGCCACCTTAACTAACTACATAAGTTATGCAACATATTGCATAAAAAAGGAAGTTGCCTTATATGTAAAGACTAAATATGTATTGCTGTCAAAATCTCCATCATATGTCAGGTCACTAGCTATCAGATTGTCTCTTGCTGTTAGTGTCTAGCAAATAAAAATATGCATGACAAAGGATATTCTGTTTAATAAGAGATGATCAACTGAGTAAGGGATTGCATTATATTTTTAAACGTCTTTTTATTAACTTCACACATTGTATAGTGAAATGGTATTCCTCCAAAAACAAGAACAAGCAACTATTTATTCCTTTGTACACCTATAAAATTATGATTTTGGTCTTAATTCATTTTAACATTTCATACATTGTTCAATTCCTGCCTTCCTTAAAATAACATTCCTTATGAACATTATTGTGTATGTATTGTTTCCACATATTCCATTTATTTCTATGGAATTTATTACTTTCCTTTTCTAAAAATCCCACCTCATTTGTTTTATTTTCCTTTACAACATTCATAAATTGTGTTAGTTGGTTTTACTTGTGATTTCCACTTCTTAGCAATTGTATTTTACTAGCCAATAGCATTAAACTTTACAGGGACTTGTTGTGTGTAGGCAATTCAGTTTCAGTATAAGAATAAGAATAATTTGTGTGTTTAATTTTCTCCCCTAATATTTTTGACAAAGTACTACTTTGGGAATTTTGAAAAATCGATCAACTTGTTACATTCCTAAAAGAAAGCGTACTCACTTGGGTACCTCTCTTTCACATCCCGCCTACACCAATTACTGTCCACCTGTGGAAAAATTCTCGAAAGACTTCAGAGGTTTAGGAGGCAGACGGAAAGTAGATTACTTGGAGTATAATACCTGTGCAAAGACGTCTGTGGGAAAAATCTTAAATCATCTAGATTTTGTTGCGTACTTGGGGGCTGTACAGTTATCCACCCATTGCATGGTTGTATATTACCTTTCCATTCTCATTTTTCAAACTTTTCTAACCTCCTCTGATTTATCATTATAGTTGTCATGCATTATTTTATATGGCCTTCTAATAATCTGTAAAAAAATTTTTCTACTGCAGCTGCTGTAGTAGACTCGGCTGTAAACTCCACCAGAGCTGGTCTTTCATATCACACTCTCCTACACCTTTTGTCTATGCCTGTAGTCTATTATCAATACCAGTTAAAGAGGAAAGTTGTCTTTAGCCCACAGTCCGACCTGCTTGGCCTCATCACACTGTAACTTTTCAGGAGATGTGATGTATGTGGGTTCCCTTCAACTTATTGATACGACTCTGTTTCATACAAAAGCAATTTCCAACCTGCAAAAGTGTTTTGATTTTGATAATATCACCTTTAAAACTATGAGGGTGATTGGTGCTGAATATTACCAGTCTCTCACTTTTTTTTGGAGGGGAGGATGTTGCTTTCTGTATCCACTGTAACAAATTATGTTGTGAATCCACTATGATTCTTACAAAAAAGAAATGCCACTCATACTTGGTTGTGCTTGACACACAGAAATTTTACATGGAAGTCGCTTGTTCTCTAGAAAAATACTTCTTTAGCAATATTCTGTCAGTCATATTACTACATAAAGAAGCAGCCAGCTTAGCCATAAGATGTTCTTCGTGTTTCACTGTTGTGGTCATTACATTTGGGTAATCCTGCTGGCAGGTTGCCCTCAGTCGGCCTGAATTCCAAAGTCCTGGGATGGCTGCTATCGCCCCTTCCCTGACGTCAGGTTGTCAGGGGTATAAAAGATACGGCCGATGCCATTTTCTTCAGTCTTTCTTGCCGCGCGGTGCCCGAAGCAGAAGCAGTTTGCAAGTGCTGGTCAGTCGACTCCTGAGATTTTCGTGTTAGAGTTTCAGATCCAAAGTCTTCAATAAAACTAAGTACCCCGTTGGGGAAACTTTTTTCTTGCTCTAGACCGATGTCAGAAAAAGTAAATAATTGTATTTCTTCTGGAAAGCAAATACCTCATAAGAATTTTCATTCTTACTGTATTCCTTGCCTAGGCCCTGATCACAATGTTTCTGGTTGTCGGTTTTGTGCTAGATTTAACCAATGCACTATTAAACATCGGTATGATTTTGCTTTAAACTATTTTGGACGCCAGTTTAATTGTCCAGAAATGTCGTCGGATAGCCATCCAACTACTGGAGTTCACAAAAAACACAAAGAAAAGGAGAGAGATAGACAACCGAGGCCCAAAACCGATTATGAAGCTTCTCCTAAGCCAGTTGCCGGTTCTCAGTGAGCCGCTTTTGCAGCCCCTGATGCCTGCTACTTTAGAGTCGCAGGCCGCTACCGACTCCCACGTGGAGTCGGCCATGCCGCTGGAAACCCAAGGTATTGGAGCCTCGGATACTATTCCTTCAGATGGGTCCAGAGCCGCTGAGCAGGCACCGGATTCTGAGGATGTATTCAGACCTAAACATCTTTACATTAAACCGACTTTAGCTTCAAAGGCAAAGACTAAAGCACCTTCTAAAGCAAAGAAACAAACTCAAGAGCCACGTAGTCAGGCCTCTATGCTCAAAAAACAGATGCTCAAAATGGCCGAAGACTTGATTACTTTGATCAGAGGTTCCCATCCCCCTCCTGATAAGAGGCCTAGGCCAAGAGACTAACTATGAATCTTCAGATCAGGTTTCCACTTCTTCTAATTCCTCTTCTGATCAAGAATATTCTCTTCCCCCCTATGAGGATTCTGATGCTGAAGAATCTATTCCTTCAGCTTCTCCTCCAGAGGACTATTCTTTTGGGGAAACCTTGCATACCATGAGGGAGCATTTCCTCTGGGAGAGCCAAGATTTTTCAGAATCTAAAAAGAGGCTCCGGGATTTCCTTTTAATACCTCAGCACAGGCCACTAGCTATTCCACCTGTTAGACATTGTAGATGTGTTTTCGGAGTCTAGTCTTACTCCTGACTCCTTACTTCCAGCTCATGTAAAGCCTGACAGATACTACAGGGTTCCTGACTCTCATAAATTCCTTTTTAAAAACCCTGCTGCAGACCCAGAAACTATTTCACAGGATCCCAAAGGAGTTAAGGCTTCCTCTGCAAAAAATCCTACCCCCCTCTGACAGAGATTCTAGGGCACTGGATAGATGGGGAAAAAGGTTTACACATCTGCTACCTTGGCTATAAGGGCCTTAAACTGTCAGTTTCATATGCTCAAATATCAGCAACATGTCATGGCATTGCTTAAACAGAAAATATTGTTAAACGCTGTGCAGAAAACAAGGAAATGCAGGATTTATTGCATGCAGCTGAACAAGTTGGAAAGCATACTTTGCAATGTGGTTTTGATTCTTTGGAGGCCTCCTGCACGGCCACAGTTACGGGCTCTGTAATTAGGAGGCATGCTTGGTTAAAGGAACAAAATCTGCCTGATCATGTCAAAGTTAAATTATTAGATGCACCTTTACAGCATGATACTTTGTTTGGTGTTAAGGCAGAAGAGGTGTTAAAGAAAATGAAGGACAAAGCTAAATCTATGCAAACTGTCAAAGATTTTTTACAAGTACAACCACCTAGGTTTAGTAGACACTGACCAACAAAGAATTGGTCCTTTCCTGTGTCAGACAGACCTCAAAGGGGCAGATCCCAGGCGCAAGGTTCATACAGGTCAAAGCAATGGGGTGCTTCTACCTCCAAAGTTGGAGAAGACAAATCACAACCATACAGGAAACGGTCCCAATGACTTCTCCCTGCCTGCACCAAGCACTTATCTTCTGGCAGCACCCTTAGGGGGAAAATTAGCATTTTTTTCTCAAAATTGGCACATCATAACCCAGGACAAGTGGGTTCTAAGTATAGTGTCACAAGGCTACAAGTTCCATTTCCATACCCTGCCAAAGGCAAACGGCTGGCCACATCTGCCAAAAAGTCAATGGGCAGAGGCACAAAAACAAGTCTCATCCCTCATGGACATGGGGGCCATTCAACCAGTACCAGAGCAAGAGCAGAGACAAGGATTTACTCAAGACTGTTCTTGGTACCCAGAAAGGACAAGGCCTGGAGGCCCAATACTGGACCTATCTATTCTGAACACATTCCTAGATATACCAAAATTCAAGATGTTGACTTTGCATCAGCTTCTGCCCATGCTGGGCAAGAACGCTTGGCTTGTGACTTTAGACCTAAAAGAGGCATACCTGCATGTCCCAGTCAGACAAATATGCAGAAGACTACTGCGCCCAGGGTCTTTACAAAGTGCCTGGCACCAGTAATTGCATTCTGCAGACAGAGGAATACAAATATATCCTTACTTGGACGACTGTCTAATTCAGGCAGAGAACAAGGACATTCTGCTACGGCATCTGGCGTTTGTGAAAAGACTTCTAACATGCCTAGGGTACACAGTCAACGAAAAGAAATCAAAACTAGTACCCTCTCAAGAGAGAATATTCCTGGGTGCAAGCTTAAATACAACTGCCCAGATGGCTTATCTCACACCAGACAAACAAAGGCAACTGACTACCTGTTTCAAAATGTTGGCAACAAAGGCCCAGTTATCTGCAAGAAAAATTTTGCAGGCTTTTGGCTTCATGGCATCATGCATCCTACTAATTCCATATGCAAGACTGCATATGAGGAAACTGCAATGGTGCCTAAAAAGTGTTTGGACTCAACATTGCCACAGCCTGGAAACTATGATTACTCTTATTCCCTGCCTGCAACAGGAGTTTCGATGGTGGGCAAAGGCTTGTCACCAAAACAAGGGACAGCCATTCACATTACCTCCAGCCAGGCAGACACTAACAGATGCATCAGATTATGCCTCGGGGGCCCACATGGCAGGAAGATGCATTCAAGGCACATGGACCTCAAACCAAATGCATCTACATATCTCAAAAAGAGATGCTAGCTGTTCAAAATGCCCTGACAGCCTTCAAGGACCTACTTCATCCGGGACAACTACTGATAATGACAGACAACACCACGGTCATGTGGTATATAAACAAGCAGGGGGGCACACATTCTTACCCCCTTTGCAGACTAGCCATGACTTTGTGGGATACAGCATTGACTTGCCAAGTACATCTGCAGGCACAATTCCTACCAGGAAGGAAAAATACTCTGGCAGACGAACTATGCAGAAACCTCATGGATCCCCACGAGTGGCAGCTGGATCCACAAGTCTTCAGCATGATAAAAAGGAAATGGGGATACCCAGACATAGATCTATTCGCCTCCCCTCACAACTACCAACTAAAAAGATTCTGCACAAGGATTTATCACAGACAAGCATGGAAAGTGGACACCCTATCTTTCAGGTGGAAAAATATATCAGTATATGCCTTTCCCCCACTGCCTCTCCTCCCAAAGGTACTCCTAAAGGTCAGACAGGAGAAGCCACAGATGATACTGATTGCCCCAGACTGGCCCCGCCAGTACTGGTATCCAATACTAAGGAACTTGTCTCAATGCCCAGCTTGGACCTTACCTCAAATATCTCATCTACTGTCCCAGCAAAATAATCAGATCCTGCACAGCCAACTCAGGACTTTAAACCTGGCAGCATGGCGAATAATGTAGTCATACAAAACACTCCTCTCAGTTAAAGCTGTGATGGATGTCATTTTGGAAGCCAGAAGGCCTAGTGCTAGAAAATCCTATGCTGGAAAATGGAAGATATTCTGTGCTTGGAACCAGGCACAAGGAACTGATACAGCTGTGCCAAATATTACTCAGATTTTGCAATACTTAACTGAGATGCTGGACAAAGGCCTATCTTTTTCATCTATTAAAATTCATGCCTCTCATTATAATAGAGCCACCAATCTTTTATCATCCCTTATTAAAGCAGTACCTCAGAGGAGCCAAAAATTTAAGGCCTCCAAGGAGATCACCAATACCTGCATGGGACCTCAACTATGTCTTGGAAAAACTCACCCTGCCTCCTTTTGAGCCAGCTGCTACTGCTGATATAAAGTTTTTATCTTGGAAAACAGCTCTGCTCCTAGCAATAACTTCTGCAAGGCGAGTTTCAGAGCTACAGGCACTCATGGCTGTGGAACCTTTTATCATTTTTTATCCAGACAGGGGGTCTGAGGACAAACCTAACATTTATGCCTAAGGTGGTGTCCAGTGTGGCTCTTAACCAAACTATCCATCTGCAAACTTTTTATCCAAATCCACAGAACAAGGGGGAGAGAATTCTGCATTCTTTGGACGTACACAGACAGCTTAGATTCTGCTTGGACAGAACCAAAGTTTTCAGAAAGAGCAATTACTAGTGGCATATGCTGCAGGATCACAAGGAAAGGCTATCTCAAAGCAGACTATTTCAAAGTGGATAGGCCACTGCATTCATTTCTGCTACTTACACTATGGCAAGCCAGTGCCCAAGGGCATTAGGCCACATTCAACCAGAGCTGCAGCCACTTCAGCAGCCTTTCTCAGGGGAGTACCAACCAAGGACATTTTAGAGGCTGCTACTTGGAGTTCAGTGCACACCTTTACAAAGCACTATCATCTGCCACTCTACTCTAAATCCAAGGCAGGCTTTGCCACTGCAGTTCTGCAGGGCCTCATAGCCACTCTTAACGATGTTTAGCTACAGGCTCCCAACCATAGCTTTGGGGTTCTACCCAAATGTAATGACTGCAACATTGAAACATGAAGAACATAGTACAGTTGTGTACACTTACCATAAATGTAGATGTTCGAGTGTATTCACTGTTGCAGTCTAGGTTACCCACCCGCCATCCCCCTTTCTTCTGATGCAACCTATCTTTCCTTCGATTTATACAACCTATGTGGTGTATTTGCTTGTAGAGGAAGGTGAAGTTTATACTGGTGCATGTATTTATATACAGATATATATATATCTATATATCTATATATATATATATATATATATATATATATATATATATATATATATATATATATATATATAGGCTACCCTTTTAGGGGGCACCTGACATCTGGGGCAAGAAAAACTAATGAAAATGGCGTCGGCCGCATATTTTATACGCCTGACGACCTGATGTCAGGGAAGGGGCGACAGCAGCCAACACAGGACCCAGGACTTTGGAATTCAGGCTGACTGAGGGGAACCTCCCAGCAGGATTACCCAAATGTAATGACGGCAACAGTGAATACACTTGAACATCTACATTTATGGTAAGTGTACACAACTGTACTTTCTATGTGTCACAATTCCACCATTATGACCAGTAAATCATTAAATTTTGTATTGGGTAAATCTGCTGTATAATGTCTTTTTTTTTTTTTTTTTTTTTTTTTTTTGTAAGAATGAGAAATACTAAAGGTGCACTTAGTCTCCTCACTTATGCAGTAACACTGATGCAGTGGTATTGGTACAGATGGACAAATATATTAACTTGGTTTATTATTGATGCAATATATTCTTAGGTTTAGAACTTTCCTACTTATCCAGATCCCGAACCTTCTGGCACCTTAACTGGCTAGCACTTCCACAAATGAAGAGGAACTGATCAGCTGGTCAGCACTCATGTGAGCAATGCTGAGGAAATGCAGAAATCTGTTTGGCTAGCTGTATAGCATTTTGCACCCAGATCCAATTGTTCAAGTTGCACTTGAATTGGGTTAGGGAGGAACTCTGCTTTACATGAATGGGGTTCCTGTTCCATAGGGGTCTATATTATATTGTCGCAAGCTGACAATATCGAATCTGATATTATCGGCACGACACTATCGAAAGCAAAGAATATCGGCCAGGTAAATGGAAATCTCCGTAGGGGGGAGATTTCTGTTTACCTCAATGTAGTGTGGTCTCAGAGTTGGTATATATAAGTAGCTGGGGGTGTGGGGGGTGCAGGAGGGCTTGCCCCCCTGCCTACGCCCTTGAGTTTTTTTTTTTGTTTGTTTTTTATCCTCGTTCGATATTTTACTACATCAATCAATTGTGTTCGGCATTTATTGCTTCGATGCAGTAAAATTTCGATGAGGTAATATAAACGCTTCCATAGACTGGGTAGTCTTTGGGATACATACCTATCTCTCCAGCAGGTCCTATTTATATCACAGGCAAGGTTTAAGTCCTTAAAATGGGTAATACTGTTTCTGTTTGTTTTGTGGATATGCAGGAGGTCCATCAGAGTGCAGAGTGACAATGTCCTGTATGCCAGGCATAAATCTCCCCTCAAAAGCCTGTAGGAGACCAAATACAGGGATAGGGCCTTGAGGCGGTCTGCATGGGACTTATTACTTACGCCCTGTATTCTTTTAGTGAGGAACCTATGTGGACATTCCAGTTGTTGAATATGTTTGGTTAGGTACATACCAAAGGGTGCGTTGTACTCATTGATAGGTCTGATGAATGCTGAATACAGAGGAACAATGACTTCCTTGGACTTAGATGCCATACCTTTGTTTATAAGTTGAGCAACATAGAATGATTTCCTCACCACTGTAGACACGTGATGATCAAACGCTAGATTACTATCTGTGTGTCCCTAAGTCCCCTGACTACTTGGGTCAACTTTAAGGAGTGTGTTAATATGATAGTTATCAGGGATGGATGACTTCCCAATTGATACTGTTATGCATTTCTTGACATTTGGCTTTAGCACATGGCTCTGACACCAGTTATTTTTCTGTCTCAGCCCCTCCTGGAGAGCATTTGTGTCACTGTGAGATTTAGTGACAGCTCCTAATTTGAAGTCATTTGCAAATTTAGGCAGCCAGAGGCCACAGACATTGGCCTTGACTTCTGAGACTTAAATACCAAAAAGGAACGGTCCAAGGACTGATCCCTGAGAGACTCCACTTGCGACTGGCATCTTTGTAGAGGTGGACTCCCCAGTTCTAACTTCCTGGGGTCCTGTCTGTGAGCCATTTGGCTGTCCACTGGGTGACATACAGGTTTGTACCTAACCTCTTGAGTTTTTCAGCCATGCTTGAGTGGGATATTGTGTCAAATGCCTTGGCCAGGTCAAGGTAGGCAGTGTGAATGATTTTACCCTCATCAGTTGCTTTGGGGACCTTCTCAAAGAAGTCCAGCAGGTTGAGTAGGCATGATCTGCCCTTGACGAAACCAAACTGGGTTGGGTCCAGTGTCTGGAGGTTTACTATATCTCTGTTGATCATCCACATGATAATTCTTAACATGGCTTTACATATAGAACTAGGGAGACTTATGGGTCTGTTGTTTCCAGAGTCTTCTTGCAGGATCCTCACTCAGTGTGCAACTGCTATAAAAAAAACAAAGTAGATGTTAGTGACATTCAGTGACCCACCTATAACAGTGTCTGTGGAGTGTAGTCTGTGCCATATAGTCTCTGAGGAAAGATGATTATTGATGAAGAATTGCCTTTCTTATGTCTCTGCTGTATAACATAAAGGGAAAATCTGTATCCATCTGTTGTACAATAGTACTTATAAAAATTAAACTCGTGTTGTTGAAGTTCATGAGATGGGTAGGAAGCAACACCCCCACCCACCCCGATAATGACTGCGCTCTTAAGCCTCTGCCACTTGTTACAGGATTCAAGTCTGACAGCATTGTGAAAAAGTTGAAGGATAGGTCCACTGTCGTAACAGTGCAAGAATCCACAGTAGTAAGTCAGATGTGCTTTGATAAAATGAATGCATACAAACCTGAGTTAAAAAAAATAAACTAATAAAAACAATAGTTTTTTTTAGCCCATAAGTTTGTCTATTAGTTGAACTTGAGAAACAACATGTGTATAAAGAATTCATACATAATTATTGATGCTAAGTTTTCTTTTAGAACTCAGCAGCTAGCACAGCATACAGTTAACTACATGACATGTATTATTCATTGTATGACATTTCAATTAATCACAGATAAGGAAGATCACATTCCTGAACTATAGTGGCCTGAATTCAGACCACTTAAAGTTCCAAAGATAAGGAAAAATGTGGCAAGTATGCTCAGAGCTCCTTCTGTGTATCCTTAAACTATTAATCCATCTACTTTCTTGGGTAAGCCTAAGAAATACTGAACATTTGCCAGATTAGAAAAAGACAACTATATATCGTTAGTAATAAAACTTGCAGTCTACGTACGACCATCCTCCACAGCCAGTACTCTGTCATTACAGAAGTACATACCCCACCACCATAGCTCAAAAACAATCAGGGACAAAATACAGAAATAATCAGGAACTTTTAAGTTATTGGTAATAGTAATTTGGAACATTGACAGAATGTGAATTCATTTTCAGTTTCTGGAGTAAAAGAAATCTCTTAACTCTACTTATTGTCATTAAGTGCAATTCACCACGTTTTCTCCACAAGTCTTCAGTTCTACAAGTGATTAAGAAGGGCAAAGCTAAAATTCAAGTAAAAATCAGGAACAGTTGAGAGGTATGCCAAACACGACTAGTGCAACACTTTCATTACAGAAGTACATAACTAAAAGACTTATCACTATAATCATGCCACATAATCTTACAATGCTAAGTACACTTAAATGCCTACTGCAAAGGATGCTTCACTTTTATCTAAATAGTCATATTTAATGCTTAAATCTTATTTGTTTTGCTCCAGTAACAAGGTCATAGATAAAAAGGGGTGCTTGTGTGCTAAATAATGTTCCTAAGATAAAAAATGCACTAATTTCTAAACAATAAAGTGAGCAACAAACTTCATTGTACTTGTTGTCTAGACATCCATAATTTCTTTGCCATAGTTTGCTGAACATTCCACAAATACTTTTTTTTCTCAAAAATGTTATTCCAGTAACTATCTGCGTGAGTGCTACTAATAACTTAAAAGTCTCTGATTATTTCTGGATATCCTATACAGATGGCCTAAAAGCCCTGTCCCTCTAGTCAGTCTCGTGCAGACTGCTCATAGGTGACCTGTGTCTGGCATACAAGGCGGTCTCAGACTCAGCCTTGATAGAGTTGCTGCATATCCGTAAGTCTACTCGCAAGGCCTCAACCTGGTCTGTGACATTAATAGAACTTGTTGGGAATGATTTGTGTCCCAATGACTCCGCCATCTGTGGAATAGACTCCCTCTCCATGTCAAGCAGAGTAACCTCACTAGCCCTCTTTAAGAGGAACCTGGACGACTGGATGGGAAATGGAAAATATACCCCTGGGATCTCACCTGTGTCCCTGCTGCAGGAGGAGTCATTACTGGGCACATTGCAGGTGCTGCTGCGAACAGCACTTCTAGCCAATATCAAAGACTGAAAGAGCATATAAGGGACATCAAGAAGCAAAGATTTCAGAGTCCTGGAGCTATGCACGTTAAGGAACACCATAATGGAAACCCACAGGGGTTACAGGCAACTGTTTTGGAACAAGTGAATACTAGGTTTAGTACTGATGAAAAAATTAAGGGACACTTACGGAAGGAAGCAATATTTATTTTAAAATATGATAGTGTTTCCAAGAGGTATAAATAGGGAATTCTCTTGGAAGCATTTAATATAAGAAGGTTAAAACAAGAATATTAAACGTTGACCTTTGTAGTTGGCTTTTTTGTGAATTCTTAATTGGATGATTATTTGATTAAATGCATGCATTTAAGTGTATGCTTACTAGCAGAAAGATGTACTCTGAAAAGGCTTTTCTGATAGCAGAGGCGCCAGAGAAGTGTCACTTGTTCTTAATGGTATAAGAGTTGAAGTGTTGCTGTTAACTTTTACTGCAGAAGTTATTTTTTTTATTTTAATAGGTCAGTCTGTGTACTAAACTGAGTGACTTCATCTGGCCTGGAACTTGTGGTGTGAGGTCTGGTTTGTTCTACAAGTGTGGTGCTTTGTTTATGGCCAGTGAATCGTTTCTGAGCTTGCCAAGACTGTTTAGAGAAGTGGAAATGGATTCCAGCCAAAGAACTTTGGATAATTTTTTTGGTTCCTCCCAGACAAGTGCAGGAGAGGGTCAGGGTTCGTTAACCCATGGCATGATGGTTCTGCTCCAAATCCAGAGTTTGCGATCAGTAAAAGATTGCCAAATTCCGGTAATCACTGCCACACACAAACCGCACTCTCCAAAGCTAAGAATACAGCATCCATGGGGACCATATCACATCCTGGGCTGTGTACTACACAAACTACAAAATGAACTGGCACCTCACCTAAGTGTCATGTTTAATCATAGCCTCACCTCAGGCTTCGTGCCCACTGAGTGGCGCACAGCTACAGTTACCCACTCCACAAGGGGGGATCCGCCTTGGATCCCAGGAACTACTGTCCCATCAGTCTGACGAGCCTGATCTGCAAGGGCATGGAACGCATTATCATGGAACTTCTAAACAAAGACATTGGCAACCTTCAAACACTGGACCCCACCCAGTTTGTGTTTGTGAAGGGCCAATCTTGTCTTCTGAACCTGATTGACTTCTTCGAATCAGTCCCCAGAGCTGTGGACGAAGGTAAGGCAGTCCACACAACCTATCTGGACCTCGCCAAGGCTTTTGATACCATCCCCCACTCTGGAATCATAGATAAACTTACTAAGCTGGGCACAAATCCGTACGTCACTCGATGGGTTGCCAACTGGCTTACTGACAGAACCCAGACTGTAAAAGTAGCAGACTCCAAATCCAGCTTCAGACAAGGGACAAGTGGAGCACCTTAGGGTTCAGTCCTGGGACCGCTCTTGTTTGGCATCTACTTCTCTGAAGTACAGGCCAACACTAAAGGACTCTGGCTAACAAAGTTTGCAGATGACTGCAAACTGGGAGCCATTACTGAATCCCCAAATGATGTGGATATTCTACAAAAGGGCCTTACAGAAACAGATGCTTGATGCCAGAGCCATGGGCTCAAGCTTAATGCCAATAAATGTATAGTTATCCCCTTTGGGGAAAAAACATGTACCCATGAATTACCACATAGGTGGCAATACACTAAACATCGAAAGTGTGATGAGAGACTTGGGGACACAGGTGGACAGTGGTCTCACCTTCGATAACCAAATCGCCACAACAGTCAGGAAATCTTTCTATGTGGCACACCATCACTAAGGGCTTTTCATCCAGAAAAAAGGAGGTCATTGTCCCACTGTACTCATCCCTCATTAGATCCATTATAAAGTACAACGCCCCGTTTGGCATGTACCTCACAAAACATCTGCAACAGCTGGAAAGGCCACAGAAATACCTCACTAAAAGAATCACAGGCCTAAAGCAGAGACCCTATGCTGACAGTCTAAAAAAAACTCGAGCTATACTCTGTGACATATCGTCTACTCAAAGGCGACCTCTGCTTAACATACAAGGCCATGTCAAACCCTGAGCTGTTGGACACGCTCCACTTAAAGAAATCCCAATCCCTCATAGCCACACGCTCCAGGGATATAAACCTTGTCATCACAGTGAACAAAACGTGGTGGAGGGATAGGTTCCTGACCCACAGACTCCCCATACTCTGGAAAAGACTGCCCATACATGTCAAGCAGAGCACCTCCTTGGCCCTCTTCAAAAGGAACCTTGACAATTGGATGAGAGATAGGAAATTCACTCCAGGGAATCACGTCATTCGCCCTGCTAGACAGGAGTCAGGGAAGTAAATATTGTGGGAAGAAATATCCAGGGAATTGTTATGGCTAGGCTTGTATAGGCCCTAGGGCTGATAGCCTAGTACCAACCTATGAAATATATACTCCAGGTAGGATGAGAACAGGTAGAAACGGTCAGTGAATCCATTCTCAACAGTGGGTAAGAGAACGAATGTTTCTGTAATACCTGAAGTGCAAGATTTATTAGAACAAGCAGAGAGACTGATTTCTAAAGAGACGTCTGTTTTTTTTCAATTTACAAAGTCTCAATAGTTATCAAAAACTGGATACAACACCAAGAGGTTTGAGCCTTTCGTAGTCCGTCTACACCATTTGATTTGACCAGTGAAGCTGACATAGCATTTCATGAACGTTGGGTGGCAGCAGCACATAGATGTAGTGCTGAGTCAGTCAGCATTTTTTTGGAGAGAAACATGCTGAAGAGGGCTAATCTGAAATCAAACAAGCTTGTTCAAGTATTGCAAATAAGATCAGTCAGGAAGCCTTTGAAGGCTATTTGCAGTGTGTCAATGATAAATTGTTGACTTATGAAAAATAGCTTATTGATCGTAAAAAGAAAAAAACTTGAGACATTCGGAATTACGAACGCAAGCAAGCATTCATTTCTTCTGGAACAAACAAAAATCAGCATATTAGGTTCCAGGAGGGGAAGGCGGTACCTGAACGATCTGTGAATTATTATACATCGGCTGGAAGTGGAGCCTCATCAGCGGAAGGTGAAGGGGAGAAATGGGAAAACTACCCACGGCTCCCAAAGGGACAGAATCCAGGGTATCTCGACAGAAATTTTTGTGACCAATCTTGGTTACAACAAGGGAATAAGAAGTGAAGTTGGCAGGATCAACAGCGTGGTGCCGGATATAATTCCTGAACCAACAAACCGGGAAATTGACATAATAAAATGGGACTTTCTAAAAATATTAATGTGAGTGATTTTGAATATATTGTAAATTTGTCTGCATGCATTATTAGTGATGAAGAAAAACATGTTTTACATAGGGCTTTGGAATTTATCCCAGTGTCTCTTCCCAGAATGTATGAGTTAAAGGGGAAGTATTTAACTTTGTTCGCAAGTTACATTTAATAGATTTCTTTGGAAATCAAACAGTTTAGAAGCAGATGTGAACAATGTAAGTTTTGTAGATGCTGCAGGCGATGAGTTTTTTTTCTTGTAATTCTGATTTAGAATCCAATGATGTTCTTCATCTCACATTGCTGCAGTCCTTACATATGGGTAGTCCGCTGTCCTCGGTCGGCCCGAATACCAAAGTATTAGGCTGGCGTCGGTCATGGGCGCTCAGATCTGACATCAGAGCGTCAGGGTATTAAAGCGCATGACCGACGTCATATCCTCAGTCTTTTTTGCTGCATGGTCCGATGCAGAAGCAGCGTTTGCAAGTGCCGTTCGGCGTTCTGAAATTTTCGTATTCTGAGTTTCAGACCGAAACCAAGTTGGCTAAGTACCCCGTTGGGGAATATTTTTGTTTTTTCTTGCCTCAGTTAATTCCGGATGTCAGAAAAAGTGAATAATTGTATTTCTTGTGGGAAACAGATACCGCATAGGGATTACCACTCTCTTTGTATTCCTTGTTTGGGACCTGAGCACGACGTAGTCGGGTGTCGCTTTTGTGCTAGGTTTAATAAGCGCACCATTAAACGTAGGTTAGATTGCGCTAGGCTTGTCTTCGGTAAGCGGTGTAATTATAATATGCCGTCGGATCCTCCGACGCCCGCTACCGCGAAGAAGCGCAAAGAAAAATCTTTAAAGTCCAGGCAGGATGAGTTGTCCGTTCCGGACGCCGGTTCTTTAGAAACTACGGTGGAATCTGTGGATCCAGCCGAGGTTTCAGTTGAGTCTCAGGGGGAGGCTTTAATTTTGCAGGATGTGGCCTCTCAGGAGTCAGGTCAGGCTGAGGGGGCCTCTCGGATTGCTGTTCTCCCTTCCTTGCCTAAGGTGGTTAGGCCTTCTCCTTCTGTCTCTAAGGCTCCTTCCAAAGGCAGGCCTGGTTTGCCTTCCACGGGTGTCAGTCCTAGTTCTGCAGGTTCTGTGCCTAAAAAACACATGCTTAAAATGGCAGAAGATTTAATTTCTTTAATCAGAGGTTCTATGCCCCCTCCTGATAAGAGGCCTAGGGTGGAGCCAGAGGTGGAAAGTTTGGAGCAGGCTTCAGATTATTCAGAGTCTTCGGCTGAAGACATTCAGGATTTTCCTCCTTATTCTGATTCAGACGCAGAGGATTCCACTCCTTCTGCTTCTCCTCCAGAGGATTTTTCTTTCAGAAACCCTGCATTCTATGAGGGAGCATTTTAAATGGGAAGGTCAGGATTTCTCAGATTCCCGAAAGAGGCTTAGGGAATTTTTGTTTTTACCACAACATGGGCCCTTGGCTATACCTCCTGTTTTGGATGTTGTTCAGGACGTTTTCTCCGAGGCTTCCCTTAATCCAGACTCTCTGCCTCCTGCGCCAGTTAAGCCAGACAGGTATTACAGGGTACCTGAGGCTCATAAATATCTGTATAAGAGTCCAAGGGCTGACCCAGAAACTATTAGCCAGGGACCTAAGGGTGTCAGGGCTTCTGTTGTAAAGAATCCAGTCCCTATGGATAAAGATGCTAGAGCTTTGGATAGATGGGGTAAGAAAGTGTATACCTCTTCCACTTTAGCAATGAGGGCTTTGAATTGCCAGTTTCATATGTTGAAGTATCAGAATTTTCTCCTTACTCAACTAAAATCTAAAGTGGATGCTTTGGCAGAGGGCATAGAGTGTAAAGAATTACAGGATTTGGTACATGCCTCTGAACAGGTGGGTAAGCATTCTTTGCAGTGTGGTTTCGATGCTTTACAGGCTTCTTCCAGGGTGGCTGCCACTGGTTCAGTTATTCGCAGGCACGCCTGGCTTAAGGATCAGAATTTGTCAGAGCATGTTAAAACTAGAATTTTGGATGCTCCTTTACAGTCTGAAGTTTTGTTTGGTTCTCCTGTGGAGTCTGTCTTGAAGAAAATGGAAGACAAGGCTAAGTCTATGCAGACTGTTAAAGATTTTTTGCAGGTGCAGCCTCCTAAGTTTAGCAGGAATTGGCCTACTAAGGGATGGGCTTATCCTTCTGATTCACAGTCTAGGGGTAGATCTAGACGTGGTAGGGGCAGAGCTCAGAGTACTTTCAGGCCTAGAACATGGAGTTCACCTGCACAATCTACAGGTGAGGGCAGGGGCCAGTCCTTTCGTAAACAGGCCCAATGACCTGCATTTTCAGCTGCCAGATTCTTCCTGTCTGGCAGCTCCTTTGGGAGGAAAGTTGGCACTCTTCAAGCAAAACTGGCTTTTAGTCACCCATGACAAATGGGTGTTGGACATTATAGACCGAGGCTACAAGTTTTATTTCCATACATTGCCTCCTTTCAAAGGCATGCCAGACGTTCCTCCTCAGCAAAGGGTAGAGGCTCACAAGCAGATTTCTTTACTTCTTCAAATGGGGCTATACAGCAGGTCCCTCTGTCAGAAGTGGGCCTAGGATTTTATTCTCGCCTGTTTCTAGTACCAAAGAAAGGAAACACTTGGAGGCCGATTTTGGATTTATCTATCCTCAACACATACCTGGACATTCCAAAATTCAAAATGTTGACGTTGCAACAACTTCTACCTCTGTTGGGCAAAGATCACTGGATGGTAACTCTGGATCTCAAAGAGGCTTATCTTCATGTTCCTATCAGGCCCAGTTGCAGGAGGTACCTGCGCTGGCTGGGACTTTACATTATCAGTTCTCTGCATTGCCCTTTGGCTTATCTACTGCGCCCAGGGTATTCACAAAGGTTCTGGCTCCAGTGATAGCCTTCTTACGGTTAAGAGGAATACAAATTTATCCTTATTTGGACGATTGCCTGATTCTTGCTCAAGACAAGTACGAACTTCTTCATCATCTACAGTATGTGATGGCAGTGTTAAGGTGCCTAGGATATTCTGCGAACGAAACAAAGTCCAGTCTAGTACCCTCTCAGGAAATGTGCTTTCTGGGTGTGAGACTGAATACAGCTTCCCAGATGGCTTTTTTGACCCCGGACAAGCAAAAGAACCTTTCTCTTTACTTCCATCAATTGTGTCTACGGTCCAGGCTGACTGCAAGGACAGTCCTTCAAGCCTTGGGGTTCATGGCATCTTGTATTCTGGTGCTTCCCAATGCCAAACTGCATATGAGGAAGCTACAATGGTATCTCAAATGTATGGACACAACACTGCCAAGATCTGGACACTGTCATTCAAATAATACCTTGCATTCAAAAGGAATTTTTGTGGTGGGCTCAGGAATGTCACCTAAACAAGGGACTCTCTGTGACCCGACCAGAGGCGAGTCAGATTTTAACGACAGATGCCTCGGACAAGGCTTGGGGAGCACACCTCAATGGAAAATGGGTTCAAGACACGTGGCCTGCCAGACTTCAACATTTACATATCAACTTGAAGGAGATGTTAGCAGTCCAATTTGCATTGATGGCTTTCAAGGATTTACTTCACCCAGGGCAAGTGTTGATTCAAACAGACAACACAACTGTCATGTGGTACATCAACAAGCAAGGGGGAACCCATTCACCTCTTTGCAGGCAAGCAATGATTTTGTGGGAGACTGCTCTCAGTTTACACCTCAATCTTCAGGCAAGGTTTCTACCAGGAGCACAGAACTCCTTAGCAGATGTTTTGAGCAGACAGATAGTGGATCCCCGTTGGGGAAAGTTTTTTCTTGCTTTTTACCGATGTCAGAAAAAGTTAATTGCATTACTTGTGGGAAGCAGATACCTCATAAGGATTTCCATTTATACTGTGTTCCTTGCCTAGGCCCTGATCACAACGTGCCTGGCTGTCGGTTTTGTGCTAGATTTAACCAGTGCACTATTAAGCGTCTGTATATTTTTGCATCAAAGTATTTTGGAAACAGATTTAACTACCCAGAAATATCGTCTGATAGCAATCCGACTACCGGAGTACATAACGCAAAGAAAAGGACAGAGAAAGGCAGTCGAGATCCAAAACAGATGACAAAGCTTCTCCTAAGCCAGCTGCCGGTTCGCCGGTACTCAGTGAGGCGCTTTCGCAGCCCCTGATACCCACTACCTTCGAGTCACAGGCCTCTACCGACACCTATGTGGAGTCTGGCATGCCACACGATACTCAAGGTATTGGACCGACGGATGTATCTCCCTCGGGTGGATCTGGAGCCGCTGAGCAGGCACCGGTTTCTGAGGGTGTATTCAGACCTCAACATTTGTATATCAAAACTTTGACAGCTGCAAAACCAAAGACAAAAGCAACTACTAAAACTAAAAAAACGACACATGAGCCACGTGCACAGGCCTCTATGCCTAAAAAAACAGATCAAAATGGCTGAAGACCTTATTACCTTGATCAGGGGTACCCATCACCCTCCAGATAAGAGGCCTAGGCAAAACACTGATTATGAATCTTCAGATCAGGTTTCTATTTCTTCTGATTCGTCTTCTGATCAGGAATTATCTATACCTCCCTATAAGGATTCTGATGCTGAGGAGTCTATTCCATCTGCATCTCCACCTGAGGATTATTCATTTGGAGAAACCGTGCATACTTTGAGGGAGCATTTTCACTGGCAGAGTCAAGACTTCTCAGAAGCCAAAAAGAGGCTCAGGAATTTCCTTCTCCCTCAGCACAAGCCTTTAGCAATTCCCCCTGTTTTAGACATTGTGGACGATGTGTTTTCAGAGTCAAGCTTGACCTCTGACTCCTTACCCTCCGGCTCCCAGTAAGCCTGACAGATATTACAGGGTCCCCAACTCACATACATTTTTATTTAGGAAACCCTGCTGCTGATCCTGAAACTATTTCACAGGGTCCAAAGGGAGTTAAGGCCTCAGCAGCAAAAAATCCAACCCCTTCTGACAGAGATTCAAGGGCACTAGACAGATGGGGGGAAAAAGGTTTATACATCTGCAACCTTGGCAATCAGGGTCTTAAACTGACAATTTCATATGCTTAAGTACCAACAACATGTTATGGGATTGCTGAAACAGAAAATGATGTTAATTTCAGAATGTGCAGAAAATAAAGAATTGCAGGAATTATTGCATGCAGCTGAGCAAGTTGGAAAGCATATTTTGCAATGTGGTTTTGATGCCTTAGAGGCCTACTGCAGGGCCACAGTTACTGGATCTGTGATTAGGAGGCATGCCTGGTTAAAGGAGCAAAATTTGCCTGATCATGTTAAAGCTAAATTGCTAGATTCACCTTTACAGCATGATTCTCTGGTATTAAGGCAGAAGAGGTTTTAAAGAAAATGGAAGACAAAGCTAAAGTTATGCAAACTGTTAGACTTCTTACAAGTGCAGTCACCAAGATTCAGTAGACACTGGCCTACGAAAAATTGGTCCTTTCCTGTGTCAGACAGAGATCCAACGGGGCAAATCCATATGCCCTAAGGGTTCCAGATACCAGGCGCAAGATTCATACAGGTCAAAGCAATGGGGCGCTTCCACCTCCAAATCTGGAGGAGATAAAGTGCAAACCTACAGAAAGCAATCCCAATGACTTCCCTCTGCCTACACCAAGCACTTACGTTTTGGCAGCACCCATAGGGGAAAATTAGCACTTTTTGCTCAAAATTGGCAGTTAATAACCCGGGACAAGTGGGTACTAAACATCGTATCACAGGGATACAGATTCCATTTCCACACTCTGCCAATGGCAAATGGTTGGCCAGATCTGCCAAAAAATCAATGGTCAGAGGCACAGGAACAGGTTACGTCCCTCAAGGATTTGGGGGCCATTCAGACAGTACCAGAACAGGAAAAAGGACAAGGTTTTTACTCAAGACTGTTCTTGGTACCCAGAAAGGACAAGGCCTGGCGGCCAATACTGGATTTATCGATTTTGAACACACCTGGACATTCCAAAATTCAAAATGCTGACTTTGCAGCAGCTTCTGCCCATGCTGGGAAGAATGCTTGGCTGGTGACTTTAGACCTAAAAGAGGCACACCTGCATGTCCCAATAAGACAGTCGTGCAGAAGATACATCAGATACATCAGATTCAAGGCTGGCTTAATGCATTACCAATTCTCTGCACTTCCCTTTGGCTTATCTACTGCGCCCAGGGTCTTTACAAAGTGCCTGGCACCAGTAATTGCATTTTGCAGACAAAGAAGTATACAAATATATCCTTACTTGGACGACTGTCTCATTCAAACAGAGAAAAAGGACACTCTTCTTCGACACCTGGCGTTTGTGAAAAGGCTTCTAACATGCCTAGGGTACACAAACAAAAAGAAATCACAACTGGTACCCTCTCAAAAGATAACATTCCTGGGTGCAAGCTTGCATACAACTGCCCTGATGGCTTACCTCACGCCAGACAAGCAAAGGCAACTGACTGCTTACTTCAAAGTGATGGCAACAAAAACCCAGTCTTCTGCAATGCAAATTCTGCAGGCTCTGGGCTTCATGGCATCCTGCATATCCTACTAGTTCCATATGCAAGACTGCATATGAGGAAGCTTCAATGGTACCTAAAAGGTTTATGGAGTCAACATTCACACAGTCTGGAAACAATGATTCCTCTCCTTCCCTGCCTGCAACAAGAGTTTCTATGGTGGGCAAAGGCATGTCACCAAAACATGGGACTGCCCTTCACTCTACCCCCTGCCAGCCAAAACTTAACAATAGATGCATCAGATTATGCCTGGGGGGGCCCACATGGCAGGAAGATGCATTCAGGGCTTATGGACACCAAAACAAATGCATCTACATATCAACCAGAAAGAGATGCTAGCTGTTCAAAATGCCCTAACAGCCTTCAAGAACTTACTTCATCCAGGACAATTACTGATAAAGACGGACAACACCACAGTCATGTGGTATATAAACAAGCAAGGGGGCACACACTCATACCCCATTTGCAGATTAGCCATGGCACTGTGGGACACAGCTTTGACCTATCAAATACATCTTCAAGCTCAATTCCTGCCAGGAAAACAAAACACTCTGGCAGACGATTTAAGCAGAAACCTTATGGATCCTCACGAGTGGAAACTAATTCCACAAGTCTTCAGCATGATAACAGAGAAATGGGGGAGCCCAGACATAGATCTATTTGCCCTTCCTCAAAATTATCAATTGAAAAGATTCTGCACAAGGACTTAATCACAGACAAGCATGAAACGTGGATGCCCTATCCTTCAGTTGGAAAAACCTATCAGTTTATGCCTTTCCTCCCCTGCTTCTTCTACCCAGGGTCCTCCTAAAAGTGAGACGAGAAGCCAAAAATTATATTAATTGCCCCGGACTGGCCCCGCCAACACTGATACCCAATCCTAAGGAACTTGCCTCAAAGACCACAACAACTGTCCCAGCAAAACAATCAGATCATGCACAATCAACTACAGACTCTGAACCTGGCAGCATGGCTAATCATGTAGTCCTACAAACAACACCTCTCAGTAAAGCTGTGATGGATGTCATTTTGGAAGCCAGAAGGCCTAGTACTAGAAAATTTTATGCTGACAAATGGAAGAGATTCTGTGCTTGGAATCGAGCTCAAGGAACTGATACAGCAGAACCAAATATTCCTCAGATATTACAATACTTAACTGAGATGCTTGACAAAGGCCTATCTTTCTCATCAATCAGAATCCATGCCTCTGCCATTTTGGCTCATTACAATACAGAGCCACCAGTCTTTTCTCTTCCTTTACTAAAGCAGTATCTTGGAGGAGCCAAAAATTTAAGTCCTCCTAGATCACCATTACCTGCATGGGACCTCAATTACGTGTTGGAAAAGCTCACCCTGCCTCCATTTGAACCAGCTGCTACCGCTGTCTTATCATGGAAAACAGCTCTGCTACTAACAATTACTTCAGTGCGAAGAGTTTCAGACCTACAGGAGCTCATTTTTGTAGAGCCTTTTTATCATATTTTACCCAGACAGGGTGTCTCTGAGGACAAATCCTACTTTTATGCCTAAGGTGGTTTCCAGTGTGGCTCTTAACCAAACAATTCATCTGCCAACTTTTTATCCAAATCCACAGAACAAGGGGTAGAGAATTCTGCATTCCTTGGACGTACACAGACAGCTAAGATTCTACTTGAGCAGGACAAAAGCTCTAAGAAAAACTGAGCAATTACTATTGTCATATGCTGCTAGATCAGAAGGAAAGGCTATTTCAAAGCAGACAATTTCAAAGTGGATAAGCCACTGCATCCGTTTTTGCTACTTACACCATGGTAAACCTGTGCCCAAGGGCATTAGGTCTCATTCAACCAGAGCTGCAGCTACTTCAGCAGCCTTTCTCAGAGGAGTACCAACCAAAGACATTCTAGAGGCTGCTACTTGGAGTTCTGTTCACACCTTTACAAAGCATTACCATTTGCCTCTCTACTCTAAGTCCAGGGCAGGCTTTGCCACTGCAGTGCTGCAGGGCCTTATAGCCACACCTAATGCTGTTTAGCTCCAGCCTCCCAACCATAGCTTTGGGATTCTACCCAAATGTAATGACTGCAACAGTGAAACACGAAGAACATCGTACAGCTGTGTGCACTTACCATAAATGTAGATGTTCGAGTGTATTCACTGTTGCAGTCCAGGATACCCTCCCACCATCCCCCTGTATTTGCTTGTAGATGAAGGTAAAGTCTATATTGATGCATGTATATATGTATATAGATGTGTATATATATATGTATATATATATGTATATATATGTATATATGTATGTGTATGTGTATATATATATATATATATATATATATATATATATATATATATATATATATAATTTTGCTATCTTTTGGGGGCACCTGACATCGGGGGCAAGAAAAACTAAAGAAAATGGTGTCTGCTGCATGTTTTATACCCCTGACGACCTGATGTCATGGAAGAGAAGACAGCAAACCTACGCAGGACCCAAGACTTTGGAATTCAGGCCGACTGAGGGCAACCTGCCAGCAGATTACCCAAATGTAATGACTGTAACAGTGAATACACTCGAACATCTACATTTATGGTAAGTGTACACAGCTGGACTTTCCCTCTTCACCCCCCCCCCCCATTACCCCTTCTTGTTAGCGAGTGAGTGTGCAATTGTTATGTGTGTGGGCCTTACTTCCCAATCATGGCTGAAACCCCCCAAGCCTGTTTTTTGGAAGTGCACGGAGTGTGTCCATAAGCTCTCCCCAGCTGATGGCCACACTCTGTGCGTAGTGTGTTTAGGCGCAACCCATCTACTCATGACCTGCTCTATTTGCGTGGGCTTTAATACTAGAGCCCTAAAGGACAGAAGGGCTAAGCTAATTATGAAAGGACTTCTTCCCTCATCCGGGGACAGCTGTCCCTGTTACTTCATAACATAAAAAAGAGCACTACTGGTTTTAAACAATGTGATAAGTGTGGCAGGAAGATGCCCAGTTCTGATAGACATCTATCCTTTGTCTATTGTCTGGGGGTAATGCACTAAAAGTTCAACCCCAGTGTGAACTATACAAGGTCCTTAGTGCCTGCCAGTAACTGAGTGCAAGAATAAGCTAATCCTGAAGGGTCTTTTAAAAACACCTTTCTTGGAGGCTTTATCTGAGATGGAGGGCTCAACCCCCTCCTAAAAAAGTCTAAGAAGAGGAGCCAGTCAGTACCTTCATCTCCTCATACGCAGGAATCAAAAATCATTAAGGCCCAGGTTCATACGGAACCAAAACCAAAAATTGCTAAATGACTGACACCTGTGTTGGCACCAGAGTCAAAAATTCCTTCCACGGTGCCATCCTTGACCATGGAACCAACAATGGCAGTGACTAATTCTCCCACAGTACACTGATCCCTTCCATGGTACCACAGACCCTTCCGACACCAAAAATAGTCTCCCTAGTAAAACAGGTTATCCCCCCCAATCACAACATTTTGGTCTTTCAAACATAGTGCTGAAGGTCAACACACTAGCCTGGACCAGCTATTTTCTCTCAGTTTACCCCTTTGGTTGACAAGTTCATTACTAGAGCAGCCTGAGTCTCCATCAGAGTTGTCAGCCCATTCCACCAGGAGTCCTTCTGACCTCGATGACCAGCTCTCTTTATTGCCTCTGGAGGCAGTCTGGTTACTATTCTCTCTGCATCCCTTAGCCTGGCATTCAATAATATCAGATTCCTGGGTGCAGATGATAATTATCAGAGGTTACCACATCCCCTTTGATCTTTATCTGAGACCACAAAGGAGAATCCCCAGTGTTCCACCCCATCAGAGGTATATAGCAGCACAAGAAATTCGAAAGCTGCTTGAAAAGAAAGTCATCCAAGCAGTCCCACAATACCAGATAAAATCCAGATTCTACTCATTTTTCTTTTTAGTGCCAAAAAAGATGGGGGACTGGAGGCCAATCCTGGACTTTGGCACCCTGAACAAGTTTGTCAAACAAAATTTAAGATGGTCACGGTTCAGTCTATTCTCTTGTTTCTGGAGAAAGACTATTGGATGTGCTCAGTAGATCTTCAGGATGCGTATTACCACATAAAATGGACAACCACTCCAGAAGATATCTCCACTTCCAGCAGAGAGCCAATCATTACCAATTTCGAACGCTGCCGTTTGGTCTCTCCACAGACACCCCCCCCCCCCCCCGAGTGTTCACCAAATGTATGGTAGTATTAACAGCTCACTTGAGACTGTAAGGATTCCAGGTGTTTCCATATTTAGACAATTGGCTCCTTATCGCCCCCTCCAAGCATCTACTGCTTCTTACTCTGCATTATACCCTACAGTTAGCGCGACTTTTAGGAATATCTATAAAAGAAGAGAAGTCACAACTGCTACCTACTCAAAGCCTAGAATTTATAGGAGCAGCATTCGACACGAGAACTTGCATCGTTACCCTTCCTCATCACAGACTTCACAAGCTAAGATCTCAACTCTGAGTGATACTCTCTCAGGACAAGTCCCATCTTTTTTAGTCCTTCAACTGTTGGGATCAATGGCAACAACGATTACTATAGTTCCCCTAGCAAGACTACATATGAGATTACTACAACAGCTCCCGGCCTCTCAGTGGTCCCTATTAACACATCCTATGTCCCATCCAATCCACATTACCAACCACTGCAAGCAAGATCTGAATTGGTGGATGAAGCCAGAAATGGAATTACGGAGTCGTCACTTCTCACCCTGTCCGCCCAAGGCCGTAGTGACCACAGACGTATCCCTGATGGGGTTGGGGGGCATTTTCAGGGAAAGACAGTCCAAGGCACCTGGTCCCACTTAGAGGTCAACTTGCATATCAGCGTCCTAGAACTGAGGGCGGTGCTTCTGGTGTTGCAAGCATTTCAGTCTGCCCTCCCGTCGGGGACAGTTGCTATTCAGTCAGACATGTCAGTGGTCTGGTACATCAGCAAACAAAGGGGAACCAGATCCTACCCATTGTGTTGGGAAGCCATGAGAGTATGTCAGTGGGCGATAGCCTCCAACCGCTTTCTGGTGGTAATGCACAATCCTGGGAACTCCAATGTAATTGCAGGCAAACTTAGCAGGTGCAGTCTCCTGCCTCATGAGTGTTTTTTTAATCCCAAAGTAACAAAAGAGTTTTTCGTCGTGGAGGTCAGCCTTGCTGCTATGTTTTTGCGTCCCCTACCAACCACAAATGCAACAGCTACTTTGCCCTAATTCTCCCTCGGGGAGTCCCCAAGGGATGCTGTAGTACAGAATTAGCCCCCAGGCCTGCTTTACGCCTTCCCTCTCATCCCACAATTTCTAAAGAAAGCTCTTCGGTTGAGAAGCAAAGTAATCCTCATTGCACCCTGTTGGCTCCAGGAAATCTGGTTCCCCTTTCTTTTGCCTCATCTGGTTCACCGCCCGTGGACTCTGGATCCAACTCTAGGGTTACTGTCTCACCCACAGGGGCAGATCCATCCAAACTTATTGAGCCTCAAGCTGACAGCTTGGTACCTCCACTTCCGGTAAGTGCCAGGCAAAATAACCTTTCTTCCCCTGTACGAAAAATACTTCTGGCTTCCTATAAACCGTCCACCAGGAAAATTTATCATGACAAATGGAAGAGATTTGTGTTTTGGTCTCAGAAGAAGGGACTGGAACTCTTTCTGCCTCCCATTAGTTCAGTGTTGGAGTATTTATCGACCTTATTCCATTTAGGAGGTTCAGCTTCTATGATCAGGGTCCATTTAGCAGCGATCTCAAACTTCCATAATGGTTTCCAAGATTCCTCATTAACATCTTACCATCTCTGTAAAACCTTTTGAAAGGACTCATGCATGTAAAACCACCCTTCAAAGAGCCTATTGAACAGTGGAATTTGACACTGGTTCTGCAAACATTAAATCATCATCCCTTTGAGCCTGCTGCCTCCTGCAATATGAATTTCTTGCCTTGGAAGACTTTATCCTTGGTAGCCATTACTTTGGCGAGGAGAATATCAAAATTGCAGGCCTTGTGTGTAAAATGCCCTTACATAGTTTTCCACAAAGAGAGAGCATCTTCGGTCTAACCCTTCCTTTCTACCCAAGGTTGCCTCGGAGTTAAATATCAGTCAATCCATCGACCTACCAGTTTTCTTCCCAACTTTTTCCAATAAAGGAGAATATTGCTTGCATTTTATTAGATGTACATAGACAACTGCATTTCTATTTAGACAGGACTAAGTCTTTCTCTAAATCTGACAAATTGTTCCTGTCCTTTTCAGGACCCAATTTAGGAAAATCAGTTTCCAAAGTCACTTTGGCAAAATGGTTGAGAGACTGTATCTCTTTCATCTCAACAAAACCAGATACGTTTAACTACCAAAATCAAAGCGCATTCAACCAGATCAGTTGCTACTTTGTTGGCTGTCCATTCAAGAGCTTCTATGGATGACATTTGTGCAGCAGCCGCTTGGGCTACCCCTCATACCTTTATCACTCATAGCAAATTGGATTTTGTCTCCAGGGGGAGAGCATCCTTTGGCTCAGTGGTGCTCAGGAATATCCTTCCGTAGGGCCTCCCGGGACATAAGGTAGCTTAGGACTCTGTCCCATCAGTCTTGAATGAAGATTAACATCATCAGATAAAGAAGTTATGTTCTTACCGTAACGTTCCATCTGTTCATAGGTTCATAAGTAGGTACTAGGCTATCAGCCCTGGGACCTATATAAGCCTAGCCAAAAAAGTTCCTTGGCTTTCGCCAACGATGAAAGTTATTTTCTTGCGCCCCTGTCTAGCAGAGCCACAGAAGTGATCCCTGGGGTGAATTTCTTATTTCCCATCCAATTGTCGAGATTTTTCTTAGAGGGCTAATGAGGAGCTTTGCTTGACATGAATGGGTAGTCTGTTCCAGAGCATGGGAGGTCTCTAGGACAAGATTCTGTCCCTCCAACATGTTCTGTGTATTGTGGTGGCAAGGTTTAGGTCCCTGGAGCATGTGGCTTGGAGGGATTGGGGTTTAAGTGTAGCATGTACAACAGATTTGGGTTTGACATGGCTTTGTATGTTAGACAGAGGGGCACCTCTGAGTAGGTGATAAGTGATAGAGTAGAGCTGGAGTTTTTTGAGATGGTCTGCGTATGGCATCTGATTGAGGCTGGTAATCCTCTTAGTGAGGTATTTCTGTGGCCTTTCTAGTTGTTGATGTCCTGCGAGGTGCATACCAAGAAGGGCATTGTACTCTCTAATGGGGCTGATGAGGGATGAGTAGAGAGAAACAATGACCCCTTTTTTCTGGAGGTGAACCCCTTTGTGAAGAGGTGTGCCTGACTACTGAGGTGATGTGATTATTAAAGGAGAGAGTACTGTCCACCTGTATCCCAAGGTCTCATCACACTTTTGGTGTTTAGTAGACTACCGCCTATGTGGTAGTTCATGGATGTAGTGTTTTTCCCAAAGGGGATGACAATGCACTTCTTGGCATTGAACTTGAGGCCTTGACTGATATCAAGCATCAGTCTCAGTGAAGACCCTTTTTAGAATGTCCACATCATTAGGCGATTCTGTTATGGCACCTAGTTTGCAGTCGTCTACGAACTTCATTAGCCAGGGCATCTGAGAAGTAGATGCCAAACGGGAGAGGACCCAGGACTGAGCCTTGTGGTGCTCCACTTGTCACTGATCTGAAGTTGGATTTGGAGTTGGCTACTTTCACTGTGTGGGTTCTGTCAGTGAGCCAGTTGGCCACCCATCTTGTGACACAGGGATTTATGTCCAGTCTAGTGAGTTTATCTATAATTCCAGAGTGACAGATTGTGTCAAAAGGCTTGGAGAGGTCAAGGTAGGCTGTGTGCGCCACCTTACCCTCATCCACAGCTCTGGTGACGGTCTCAAAGAAGTCAATCAGGTTTAGGAGAGATGACTTGCCTTTTACAAACACAAACTGAGTGGGGTGTAGAGTTTGGAGGTTACCTATGTCCTTGTTTATAAGCTCCAAGATGATACGCTCCATGACCTTGCAGACCAGGCTCGTCAGTCTAATGGGATGGTAGTTCCCGGGGTCTGTGGTGGCACCCCCTTTGTGGAGTGAGATAACCGTCGCTGTGCGCCATTCAGTAGGCACAAAGCCTGAAGTGAAGCTATGAATGAACATGATACTTAGGTGGGGTGCCAGTTTGTTCTGTAGTTTTTGCGGAACACAGCCTGGGATGTTGGCAGGTCCTATGGATGCTGTGTTCTTGGCTTTGGAGAGTGCGGTCTTTACTTGCGCAGCCATGATTACCTTGGCTTTGCCTTCTTCCGGTATAGTGATGGGCCCTTTGGGGGGTGGAGTTTCTACTGAACCTATCTGTCAGGATGTTGGCAATATCAGTTGGTTCTGTATATCTAGTGCCATTGTGCTGTAGCTCAGAGCAGGTCTGAGTGTCGCCATTGAGATTCTTGACATAGCTATAGAATGCCTTGCGATGTGGCGATGTTATTTTCATAACTAGCTTTGGAGGATTTTTATGAGGGATCTCCTCTTCTGACAGAGGCTGACCAAGGGAGTTCCTGCAATAAGGGGATTTTACTCTTTTTGTAACAGCATCTTCCTTCTGCTGTAGAGTTTATGGCAGGGGACCACCAGATTGGCTTCCTTTTTTTGGAGGATAGCGTCTTGGTTCTGTTGGGGATGGCACGATCCTTGCACTCGTATGTGCTAATACAGTGCATTTGTATAGGATTCAGCAGTCGTACCTGTATTTTCCATATGTATGGGTGTCATGAAGCTTGCCACTTGTGTCTTAAGAAGCATGAAGGTGGCTTTGGAGAAGTTTTTTTACAGTGGTTTTCTTAATGGGTGGAGGGGGCAGGATATTGATGGTCTAGGGTGATTAGCTTGTGGTCGGATCTGACCAGCGAGGAGTTGACTTCTGGCGTGGAACATCGGTTGCCCATATTGGTACTGACCAGGTCCAGGATATTGCTGCCCCTGGTGGGGGTATGGACAAGCTGATCCAGGGCATTGGAATTTATGAATTCCGGAAAGTGTTGAGCAAATGAGTTAGTACATGAATAGTTTTCCCAGTTGATGGCAGAGTAGTTGAAATCGCCCATTATTAGGATATTGGGCTGTACTTTAATATTACCTAGTATGTCAAGAAATGTGGAGTGGGCATTGTGGGGCATGGTAGGAGATCTGTAACTAGCTGCAACCTGGATTGCAGTCTTGCCCAGTGTTAGTTGCACTTGGATAATTTCGGCTGCATTATGTTGAGCAACTAGCCTGGAGATGTCGATATCCTCAATGAATATGGACACGCCTCCTCCTTTAGTGTTTCAGTCCAGGTTAGGTGACCGAAAGGTGTGGTATGAGTTATAGCCTGGAAATGCAGGGGTGCTCTCTGGAGCCTTGAACCATGTCTCCGTCACTGCACAGATGTCAATGTTCTCCATTTTAAGGTGCCCCTGTAGTGCGTGCATTTTGAGGTTTAGACTTCTAGCATTGAGTAGCATTACCCTCAGATTTTGCTTGCTTATACCTGCTATGGTTGTAAGTTTGTCATTTGAACCTTGCCTAAAAAAGGCACTATAGGGTTGGAAAGAGCCTTAGCCAGTATCCGGAGTCCCAGGGGCGACAGGTGCAAGCCATCTGTGGCAAAGCATCGTGGTCTGTCGATCTTGTCATCCCAGGCAGACACTGGATCCCCTTAGAATGACACCAGAAGTTTAGCCAATTGTTGAAGTCAATCATTTTGTCCTTGGGTATCATTCTGGGCGATGGCAGGATGCTACTCAGGGCTAGAGTCATGCCTACCTAGGCTACGTGATCCGAGAGCTCCTCCATGTCTCTTTTCATATGGTCCAGGGATTTACATCTCAGGTCATTCACACCAACATGGACAATGACCGAGTCATATTTGCACTTGTTGTGGAGCGACCTGAGTGCTTGCATTATGTGGTGAATCCTGGCACCTGACAGGCAGCTGACAGTAACCTTCTCCTTCTTTAGCCTGTTGAGTGGGACATCAGTGTGCTTGACTGTAGATTCACCTATGACTAGTGTGTTGGGTATGTTGTTTTGCCTTATGGGCTGAGGTTGAGTGGCACACTGATTTTGTGGTTTGTGTCGTTTGGTAGGGGGGTTGCTTGTGTTTTAGCTTTGGAGGGCTCTGTTGTTTGGACAGATTTTTATTGAGAGTCTCCGTGAATGTAGGTATGTGTTTTGTGTTACTATGTGTGGGCTTAGGTGGTGTAGGTTTTGATGGATTATGTGTTGAGTGTGGTGTGGTGCAGGTGTTTACCTTCTCTTGACTGTCTAGTACAGTCTTGGCTGGAGAAAACTTGGCTTCCAGTTTGGCTATTTAAGTGCATCTCTTACAGGTTATAGTGTTGGGTGGTAGGAGGAGAGGGTTGTCAGTGTACATGAGGCAATTGCTACATTGCCCCAAGATGCCCAAATTCATCAGGTGAACAGGGGAAAATACTGGGAGCTGACCCTTAGAGATTCCTGGATAGCTGCTTTTTAATTCATAGGTAGGTACTAGGCTATCTGCCCGAGGACATTTATAAGCCTAGCCAGAGTGTGTCGGCTTTCGCCGATCACACAATTTACGTACCAAAAACTGTTTTCTTCCTAACAAGTGAGGAAAGTTGAGTGCTGCAGTAATTTGTAGATTATTTAGTGCTTGCAACAAGTTTTGAACAAGTGCTGAGCACAAGGAAACAGTTTTGAGTGCTAAAAATAGAAAACTGGCTAGTTCTAAGAGAAAATTAAGAGAGAGACTTTCTGGCACCGGAAATAGTTTAACCCTAGTTAAACGGCGCTGCGTGATGCACAAAAGTGTGCAAACATGGGTTTTTAAACAGAAAAATTGCCTGAAATGGCCAATAAAACTACAGATTTTGAGCTGAAGCCACTCCTCCAGTGACAGGCTGCTCAAAGCTCACCACTCTCACTGATGAACAGAGAAGCTTCTTTCTATCTTAGTAAGGTCTGTGCAACACAGAAACTACAAAACAGAGCAGAATTCAGCAAAATTTGAAAACCGGACTCTACTGGTTATAGAAAGGCAGGAAACGAGTAGAGAGAGAGGATTTTTTTTCCCCCAAAAATTAAAACAGATAAGTAAAACAAACACTTTTAAAGCAGGAAAAATGGCTATCTCACTTTAGAGTTTAGCTCTCAACAGTTGAAAAACACTTTAAAAAAAAAAAAAAAAAAAAAAAACAGACCAGTTTTATAAACTTTAACACCACCGCAGGAATAGGGGGGAACCAGTTTCAGAACAGATGAGAAAACAGCAAACAATGTCAGCAAATATATAAAATAATTCAGTCAGGCAAAAATTAAGACAATGCTGAGCTCTGTTATGATCTTCATTTATTCATGGCATCCCAACCCCCTCCAAAAGATTCGTGGAGGTTCGAATTTGGGCTTGGTCATGTGTTAGGGCATTTGCTCAGACAAAACCTCCACTTTATTATCTATACGGGCAAACTCGATCTGAGGAAATTAGGGGAGGGGCACTATGGGTAACTTTATCTCAAGAGTTTTTGGCTGGCACAAGCTTGTTTTATCGGCAGAGTCGGTTCCGAGGACGGAACCGAGACCCATCAGTCATGAATGAATGAATGAAAATCAACAACACAGATGGAATGTTATGGTAAGAACATAACTTCTTTTTCCTTTTCCTTGGGACCTCAGGTTTGTTCTTGAAAAATTGACTCATGGCTTCTTTTGAGCCTTCTAGTTCAACTTCTTTGCAGTTCTGTGCTTGAAAGACTGTTCTGCTGTTGGCTTTTATTTCTGCCAAGAGAGTGTATGAGCTTCCGGCAGTTATGACCATTCCTGTGTGTTTAATTTTTCACAGGTGTCTTTTCATACTCCTGGATCTCTAAGGCCATTTCATTTTGTTATTCCTTTCATGGCAAATGTCTTTTTTCATCTGTAAAAGCACATTCCACTAGGGCGGTTGCCTGTTCTAGTACCTTTTTCAAGGATTCGGACACCAATTTCATCCTTGAAGCTTCTTCTTGGGTCTCGTGTTTATATTTTTGCTAAGCATTGTTTCCAGGACCTTATTAGGTTTAACCAGGGTTATTCTACATGGGTTTGTAGAGGGCTGTTCTGTGCCTTCCTCCTCCCAGTTGTCTTCTTAGCTGTTGTACTCTCTCTTCAGTGAAGAATACTGCAAAAATGATATGGAAAGACATAGTACAGTTGTATAAATCTTACTATATCAATAGATGTCTTTCTCTTCAGTGTTGCAGTATTTTGCCCCCCCCCCCCAGGGCTCTTACCTCTGTCTTTTGTTACCCTCCTGGTCAAGGGGCTGTCATTTCCATTCCCTTCTGAACTTTTTTTTTCTTCTGGATGTATATGTGTTGTGTTGGCCTTGTGGGATATTTTGTTCCTCCTGAGACAATTCAGTTTTGAGTATTTGCATATGTATATCACCTTTATGCCTGGTGTGGGGAGTATATGTGTTATGTATAGTGCCTATCAAATCTAAAAACTTTGGTATAATGACCAGACATTGGGCTATCCTTGGCAGGAGATCCCTTCAGTGAAGAGTACTGCAACAGTGATAAGGACATCTGCTGTTATAGTAGATTTTACATAACTGTATTATATACTTTTAATGTTAGCATCTCAGATAAAATTATTAGCTGGCCATTGTTCAAGCATCAGAGTGGATGCTTGAAATGGACACAAGTGTGAATAATTATTGTTTGTGGGTGGCAGTGTTCTGTGGATGAAAGGAACTATTAGGCCATTCACTTAAACAGGCTTTGATTCAGAAAGTGATGCTGACAGCGCTAAGCATTAACATGGGCACGCTGCTGCTGGTGGTGGCACTTTGACTCAGACAGGACCACCACAGTTATTCTACAAGGTTGGTCAGATGATTGAGGTGAGCTGTGGCAGTGGCCAACAATCATGCCAATGAGGCATTCCAAGGGATTGTCCCATGTGCTGTCTCCCAGAAATGTCTGCAGTAAATGCTTTATGCAGCTTAACATTCAGAAAATTGCACAGCTATGCAAATTTGCATGTCTGGCTGTGTGACTGAACATGGTTGTAAAACCATCCCCCATTGCAGTTAATGGGGTTGATCTGATCACATAAATGCTAAGATTAAGTACGTGTCTGGGAAAGGGGGAAAGGTGGTGGGAGTGTGAATCTGTGTGTGGATATCTGGAGAGGTGCGAGAAGTATCTAGGGAGTCTGTTTTTGCACTTGTGTGGCCACTGTCTGTAGGTTAGTTAGGAGATTGGTGGACTTAGTTGGTTATCAAGGGGATTGGTAGTGTGTCTGTGTGCATGTCTGTGTGCGTGTCTGTGTTTGCACGAGTGAATGGGTGAGTCTGTCAGTGATTGAAACCGAGCTGGGTTGGGTTTGATCTGTGTCTGTTTTTGTATACACATCTTGTGATAGAAATCGCTTGTCACAAGCAGTGTGACAAAATAAAGTACATCTTGTGGTACACTTGGCTCCAAGAGCAGTATCTCTCTGCATGTGTTTGTGTGGTGGTTTGCAGGTTAAGCAAAGAAATGTAGCAAGAACAGCTACAGTTTGCTTTTCTGAAGTAAAAGTTAATCAGATGCCAAAGGGCTCTGGATGACCTAAGTTTGCAGACGACTGCAAGCTAGGAGCAATCAATGAATGCCCAAATGACTTAACCATCCTGCAAGAAGGTTTGTGTCAAGTAACCTGGTGTTAAAATCATGGTCTAAAACTAAATGACAAAAAATGCATTATTGTATCCTTTGGGAAGTTGTCCACCCAAGGGAGCTTCCACATTGACAATATGCCCCTAAGAATTGACCTAGTTGTTTAGGGTTTGGGAATTTGTGTGAACAGTGACCTAACTTTTGACCAACGTATGTCTATTGTAAGAAAGGCTTTCTGTGTTGCACACATTATTAACAAAGGGATTGTGTTTAGATTCAGGGATGTCACTGTTCCCCCTTTACTCAACCCTTAAGCCAGTCATTGAATATAATGCCCCCTTTAGCATGTAGCTGTCAAGACATGTGCAACAGCCGGACTGCTCAAAAGATACCTTACTAAAAGGACACAAGGCCTAAAGAACATGTCCTACATGGACCAAATCCAATCCCTGTCTCTGTTCTCCATTTCCTAGACTGCTGAGAAATTGCCTGTGTCTGGCATGGTTTACTATTAAAATGCAGAATGACGGTTAGGTGATTACAGAAATGCCGAATGTTAGTTTGCAGATTTCCATATTGCCAACCGTCAATTCTGAGAGTCCCCTGTTCAGCGAATGGCACTGTGCATTCGCTCATACGTGGGCGATGTTCATATTGAGATAGCGGGACAGGGTGGATCAGGAGATATACCCTTTTCCGCACTGTAGTGTAATCTTGGAGTTGGAATATATAAGTTGCACGGGGTGTGGTGGGCTCAGAGGGGCTTGCCCCCCTGCAAAAACAATACTGTCAGCGATGCGCAGTACAGATCTGGTCCGTACGTAGTGCTGTACAGGGGATAACAGTCTTGCAAAGTCGAATTCGACGACTTCTTAGTTAGGTTGTCGATATTCCAACCTAATTAATATTCCAAACATTGAACATGTAAACTGCAGTTTTGATAGCTTTACGTTTACATGTTCAATGTTTTGATAGTAAACCGTCTGGCATACACTGCATTCTCCGACCCATTACTGATGGATTTACTGCACATCAAGTCAAGTAGCATCAGAAATAGTCTGTCTAGGAAATAAACCTCTTCTGCAGCATCAACAGAATGTTTTGGAAGCACAGGTACATTTTGCAGAGGATACCACTGCTGTGGGACAGACTTACCATCCAAGTAAAACAAAATTCATTCCTTTCCTTATTCTAACGTAACTCTGATCTGTGAATGGGAAACAGAAAATGTACCCCAGGAGTGCCCCCCTATACTACTATTGGACAAGTACAGTTCCTGAATGCTTTATCTCCTGCATGGATTTTTTCAAATTATCTGTGGTATGATTCCAGTTATTCTCATTAGGGGTAATATAAAATTATCAACCATGGGGCAGGGTAAGGCCAGACTGTAACCAAATGGGATAGGTTATTTTGAGCACAAAAAGGGAAATGGGATAGGCTTAAAATGTCCTGCAAAGGCAGCTAGCTTCATACTGAACCTACAATGGATGGGAAATAGGAAATACATCCTGGGTCTAGCACCCTTTGTCTCTAATATGCAGAGACAGCTTGTAAGTCATGACCTAGGTTGCCTCTACTCCTTAAAATCACCTCTGAGGCACAGAAACCTTGCAAGATGCAATTGGGATGCTGGGCTAGGCTTATAAAGGCCCCAGTGGTTGTTAACCTAGTGTCATGGACCTGATAAACAAAGACATTGGAATCTTCACACACTGGACCCATCTCAGTTTGGGTTGTCAGGGGTAGGTTATGCATGCTAAACCTGGTGGACTTCTTCGAGAAGGTCACTAGAGCCATTGACAAGGGCAAAACAATGATTACTACCTACGTTGACCTGACAAAGGCATGTAACACAATAGGTATTGTAGGCAAACTTACAAATTTAGACCAAAATCCCTTTGTCACCCGATGGATACCAAATAACACATGAAAAGTGGGTGGGGAATCCACCTCTGTCTGGTGTCTCACAGGGCACAGTACTGGGTCTGTCCTGTTCAGAATATACTTCTCTGACATCAAGACAAATGGAGAAGAGGGCCTTTAGCCGACCAAAGTTGCTGACTACTGCAAGCTGAGTACAATCACTGAATTCCCTCAAAATTTAGGTAGCTTCCAGCAAGGTCTGACACAGACAAATAACTAGTGCCACAGCCTAAAACTCAATGCAAAAAATGCATAATTATACCCTTTGGGAAGATGACCACACTTGCAAATTACAACGCTGATAACACTCCCCTAAGAGCAGAACCAGTGGTAAGGGATTTGGAAACTCAAGTTAACAGTAACCTAAACTTTGATAACCACATGTCCATGGTGATGGAAAAAAATTTCTCCTATATGGCACAACTTAAGTAAGGGTATGGCATCCAGATCTAAGAAGATCATAGTACCACTATATTCAGCCCTCACTAGACCAGTAATAAAGTACCATGCACACTTCGTCATAAACCTGACCAGTCATTTGCAACAGCTGTAGCTGCCACAATTTCCCCACTAAAAGAATACAGGGTGTAAATAACATGCCCTATGAGGACTGCCTCAAAGCCTGTCTTTTTACTCAGTCTCTCACAGACTGCTGAGGGGTGATTTGTACCTAACCTACAAGGAATTCTCAAATCTATCCCTGATTGATCTGCTAAACACTCAAAACACTCACAACACAAACAGCACTAGAATTCCCTGTTCTAAGGATCTTAATTTCATCTGTGACATAAACAAAACATGATGAAGGGACAGATATGCTTCTCAGAGATTACCATTCTCTGGAACAGACTCCCATTCATGTGAAGCAGAGCTCTTCCCGAAGTCTATCCTAATGCAGTTTGGATCAATCGATGGGAAATCGCAAATTTACCCATGGCTTGATGCTTGTATCTCTTACGGATGAGGCAGTTTGTAGATGCAGTTAGCATGGACAAATATCAAAGCCATTCTAGTCTGTGGGTATTGATGATCTTGACATGAATGGCTGGGCTTAAAAAGGCTGTAGAGCCATTCTATGATCCTATATACCTATGAACCTGTGATAAGTTTTTCTCTCCATACTGTTCTAAGCACCCTCAGGAGCCATTTCCCCCCAAACTCAAACACCTTAATCATATCTACGATGATGTCACCTGAGCCTTCTGGTTTCCCTAGATTTATTTTCCTTTGTGCTATTTATACTTTTTCCTCTTTATTACTTGACTGTGTATGGGGCAGTATATCTACTGTTTGACTTTCTTTATTCAGAACATGATGTCCAGTGTCCTGTTTAGTGTGTTGTTGGCATCCGTTAGGAATGCTATCTTATTCTGTATTTCTATCTTTGCCCTGCAACTAAATAGTTTTTTGTGACTTCTGCTGAGTCACTTGCCAGAAGCTGGTACAGTTTCTCGGGATGCTGTGGCATTTGTTATTGCAACTACACTTTTGGCCAGCCAGTATTCCTTCTTAACCTAGTTTGTAATTTCTATCCTCCATGTTTTTCTGCAATGCTTTTCTTTTTTTTTGAGAGAGACATTTACCTTTTGCACAAACATTTTACCCATACCTTTCAGCTGTCCTGAATTTTTCAGAATGTCCAGAGTTTTGCTTCATATTTTTTGGTTTGTTCCTTGTACAAGGTGTGGTTTTCTGGCAAATCAGAGAGGTCGAAAGGCATTAAACAATCGGAGGGATTTTAATTTTGGGCTTCATATCCTTCATAAAATGCAAACTAAAGGAAAACCTAGTACATCAACTTTCTAAGTTTATAAGAGCAAATCTTTCGTTGATTTTGTAACTTTATCCCTCCATTACTTTTGGCTTTATCCAGAATCCTTCGAGTTTGAGAGTTGTGCTTTCATCTCTGCAGTATTTTACAGACCATCACTGATTTTGAATCATATTTCCCTTTCCTTCATGTATTGTTTTGATGTTACAGTAAATGCTTGTGAATTAGTCAGTCATACCATAGTTTCATACTTCTTATTGTTAAGAAAATGTAGTCCCCCCCCCCCCCCCAAAAAAAAAACCTGTTGTATTCTCTTTTCAAGTAAATTAGAGCGATAACTTTTAGGAAATTTGTGTGTCACAATACTTGATCTAAGGACTGTTCCAGAGAAAGGGTAGTCTTTGCATGACAAATCTGTCTTTGTTTATTTGCTGAAACATGTTCAGATCTATGATTCTAGTACTTGCTGGACTGTTTAATTTGCGTAGTAGTAACCTTCCTGAGCTTACCAGATTGCTAATTAAGATAGAAGGACCAGAAGACGAGGTACAGCTCTCCCTCAGAGTGTATGACACTGAATGTAAAGTCAAAGCTTCCAGCATCTCTTAATAGCTCAAGTTTTGTAGTCCTATAATTTCTTTAGTCTGTGGCCTCTGGGGCCTCTCCAACTGTTTGATGTGTTTAGCACAATACATCCCAAAGGGAGCTTATTCTGTTATCAGCCAGATCAGTGCAGAATATTGAGGGTTGAGGATTTAATTAGATATAAAGGAAATACCTTTTGTGATCAGCTGTTTTGGATAGGATTTTCTGACCACTTTTGCAATATGGTGATCAAAGGAGAGGGAGTTATCTTCCTATGTTGCAAGGAGTCTCGCAAAATCTTTTTGGAGTGGGATGCTTTCTGTACTGTAAATTAGGTGGAGGATTTGTTTGCCAAACGCAATATTGTATTTAACATTTAGTTTTAGCCTGTTTTCAGTACACTCACTATTAACAGACGCAAGTTCACTTTGTAACTTCTGTATATCAGAATTGTTTGTAAGTATTGCATCTAGTTTACAGTAATTTTCAAACCTGGTTAACCAGTGATCTGAAGTAGTTTACTTCATTTGGTCTTCAACCTTTGGGTTACAGATCCGTATCAGATCTGAGCTGGCAACTTTTGCTAGCATCAGCTCCGAGCTCCAAACTCCTCCCCTTACACACAATACACCTCCACTGCCTTCCATCCCAAGATCTCGTTTGCCGCAATTTTCTTCAACATCATGTCTTCTGAGCTCCACTTAGCAGTGGGTTTAAAAACTTTTTGTTAGTAGATAATTTTTTAAATTTCTCTTGGTTCGTGTAGTATAGGTCCCCTTTCTCCTCCCCTCGCTTGGTGTGTCGAGTGCTAGTGTTTTTTAGGTTAGAGTAGTTTGTTCTGTGGTGTAGATAGTAGCCTCCCCCATGTTTTTTCTGTAAGACTAGTGTGGTGAGTGGGTGTGTGTGTTATTTAGAAAGAACTTGCCTGTTTTTTTTTTTTTTCTAAGGCTTTCTTTCTAATATTTAGGATGGCTGAAAAGCCTGTTTTCAAGTGCTCACAGAGTGTGGCCTTAAGCTATCCCCAGTGGATGGCCACACACTGTATTTTGTGCTTGGGTGTGGCCCACCTGAGTGTGGATTGTGCTATTTGTGCAGGCTTCAAACCCTGCGCCCTAAAGGATAGGAAGACTAAGTTGGCCCTCAAAGGTCTTCTTCCTCCTTCCAACTCTTTCCTCGTCTTTGGCTTTGGTCACAGCGGTTGCTGTAGCCGCCTCTCCCTCCTCTCTTCCTCTGGCTTCTCCTCCTTCCTAGGCTGGGATTCAACCTCCTTTACCAAAGCCTGTGGTAGTGGAGCAGAAGAGAGGTAGAGAAAGAGAGAGAGTTGAAGAGGTCTCCGGACCTCGCCTCTCTGAGTAAGACACCACGGATACGTGACTCCCTTCTGCTCCGATCTCCACGGTTCTTCCCGGAGCCAGAGGAGACACGTCCAGCCTCCTCAGGCCTCGGTGCCCTGTCCCACCAGGTTGGAGTACATGTCCTTGTCACAGTCCACCCGCTCCTTGTCAGATATGGATCTGGATAAGATGATGAGGCGCTTTATCTGTACACAGATCCAGGTGGGGGTCTTGAAAGCCCCCCCTCCCTCTGAAGAGGGGAGCTCGCTTCCTTTCTTTCAACCCATTTCTCCTTCTCAGATCTGACCTTCAGGTTCGGAGTACTCAGATCTGAGTTTGGTTTTGGTCGGGCTCGGCACCGAAAGTACCTGCTTCCTCAACGGCGACAGCTGCCTGGAGCGTTTTGGATCCAACCAGCTCGGATCCGAACTGCTCTCAGAGCCGGAGCTTGGGTGTGGATCAGAGGGAGTGGAACCTTTTCCATCAGCTCCGACTTTGTAGAGTCAGGTTCTCTCCCTCGGAGCTCTGTCCACCTCGGGCCCAGCTCCGATTTTCGTGTCTGACCCGTGGAGACCAACCTTATTGGTTTCTCAGGAGGTTCGCTCTCCTTCGGCATTCGATGTGGTAGAAAGGGTTCTCTGTCGGAATGAGACCCCTGACTGCCCCCTCGGACTCCTCCCAGACTCCCTCGACTCTGTCTACGGTCCCTGTTGTCTTACCAGAGGGACAGCCTGTGCTCGAAGAGCCCCAGACGTTTCCCTCGAGGAACAAATGGCTTGTGAGCGCCCTCCAGAGAGCCCCACTGGAGATGTGCTTCGCAAGCATACGTGCAAAAGGAGGCACTTGGACGCCTTTGGAGACATCATGGGGATCCTGCACCAGCGGGGAGGTTGGTCTGCCCCCAAACCTTTTTCTGATGAGTCTGTGTTCCTGGAGGCTTTCGGCACGGGCCTATCTACTTCCTAGGTGTCCCCTATTGCTGATCCTTTGGTGGATTTGATCACCTCGTGGGCATGGAAGGAACCAGACACCATGGAACCTATCCTAAAATGACCCAATAAAATCCTAAGCTCCCCCCCCCCCCATAGGTAGGCCATCTTTGAATAAGGGCTCCCCCCCTGGATGCCATGGTGGTAGCAGCAGCCACTAAGAAGAAACTTGCCCAGGAGAGTTCCTCGGTCCACCCTCCTGACTGAGAGTCAAGAATGATGGACTGCCTAGGGAAGCGGGTGTACGCTTCAGCTACCTTTTCGATTAGGACACTGAATTACTTGGCCCATGTCACCAGACTCCAACGCGACCTAGAAAAGGAGCTGGAGGAGTCCCCCCCCCCCTCCCAAGTCCATGTCGCAGGAGAGCAAGGCTTCGTTCTCCGCGAGGATGCCCACTTTAAAAGCAGTATCTAACACATCCATGCGACTCCTCTCCCATGCTACGGAAGGGGCGGCTGGGTCTGGTCTGTCCATGAGGCATAACGCTTGGCTCAGGTTATGTCAATTTTCCGAACCCTTCAAGGCGTCGTTTACCAATGCCCTTATGACAGCTCTACACTCTTGGGTAAGACCATCAAAGAGAGATTAGTCCAGAGTGAGAAGGATGGGAAGACACTGTCATCGGGATCCGCTTCTCTAACCCTCAAAGGTCCTTTTAACGGAACCAGAGAGGGCAAAAGAAGATGTGGTTCTAGAAGTCACAGTATTCCCGGGACACTCGGGTCTCTTCTTCCCCTAGAGGCAGGGGGGGACAGAATGGATGCCGGCCCAGAGGCAGAGGGGATCTGCTGAACTTTGGGTCTCGAACATTTCTCCGACAGACCCAGACAGTAACCCTGAGGGGTTGCCCGACTGCTCTACTCTGGAGGCACTCTGGGGATGATTGTCCTTGCACCCAGTGGCATGGGAGTGCATAACAATGGACCACTGGGTGCTTCACATCATATCCAGAGGATACTCTATCCCCTTTGTGCATTCCTTCATATCTCCCAGACACCTCCCAGACATACCACCCACACAAAGGGAAGCAGCAGCACAAGAAATTTCCAACTGCTAGGAAAACAAGCAATCGAAACCGTCCCCCCAGATCAGTCCAGATTGGGCCTTTACTCCAGGTTCTTTTTGGTGCCAAAGAAAATGGACTTAAGGCCCATTCTGGACCTCTCTACCCTGAACCAGTCAGTTGCCAAACAGAAGTTCCGGATGGTCATGTTACAGTCCATCATGCCATACCTGCAAGACAGCAACTGGATGTGCTCGTTAGACCTCCAGGATGTCTACCATCATATAAAAATGCACAGAAGCACCAGGAGGTTCCTCCACGTCTGGCTAGGAGTCAATCATTACCACTTTCGAGCTCTACCCTTTGGTCTCACCACAGCCCCCAGGGTATTTTCCAAAGTGATGGCGGTTGTAGCGGCTCACCTGAGCCTTCAGGGGATTCAGGTCTATCCGTACCTGGGCGATTGACTCCTCACTGCTCCCATCAGGCATCTACTTTTCCAAACCAGGGATTATTTCCTGACACTTGCCCTGTGTTTGGGGATCACAATCAACACATCCATATCTCTCCTAGATCCAGTACAGGTGATAGACTACTTTGGTGCCAGGATAGATACTCTTCAGTGCAAAATATTCCTGACCTTGGAGAGAGTTCAAAACTTGAGGATGCATGTCTCTCTGATCTACCAGTCTCATCTTCCAATGGCAGAATCTGTGTTTAGGGCCGTAAGCTCGATGGCAGCGACCATAACTCTTCTCCCGTATGCTCGGTTGCACATGAGGATTCTACAGTGGACTGTAGCTGTATAATGGTCCCTGTTGGCACTGCCATTGACATATCCAATTCAACTCAGTCGAGTCTGTCGTTCATCCTCCGGACATTTTGTAGGGATGACCCTTTGTTCCAGCCCTGGCCCAAACCACAGTGACCATGGATGCCTCCCAACTCGGATGGGGGGGGCATTGTTCGGACAGGACATACCAAGGCCTGTGGTCCCCCACACAGACCAGCTTGCATATAAATGTCCTAGAGATGAGGGCAGTCCTTCTAGCATTGCAGGCCCTTCATGCCTTTCTTCCTTTGGGAACGATTGCAATTCAGTCAGACAACTTGTCAGTGGTCTGGTATATCAATAAACAGGGAGGGACTAGATCTTACCCCCTTTGTCGCGAGGCCATGAGAGTGTGGGGATCTGCTATCTCCACCGGTCGCTTTCTCATCGCGACGCACATTCCGGGATTGTCCAACATCCTAACGGACAGGCTAAGTCGGAACATTCTGATGCCATATGAGTGGTCTCTGAATCTGTCAGTAGCGGAACAGATCTTCAGAGAATGGAGTCAACCTTGCTGCGATCTCTCTGCATCTTCTTCCAGCTCGAAGTGCAGCAAGTTTTTCGCTCTGAACCCCCTGCTGGGTGAGTCCCCCCAGAGACGCTCTAGTTCATGCTTAGTCTTCTGTATACTTACATGCCAGTACCTCTCATTCTGAGGTTTCTACAGAAAGCTCATCAACTAGGGAGAAAAGTGATCCTCATTGCCCCATTCTGGCCTCGCCAGGTATGGTTTCCCTTCCCTTACTCTCACCTTGGATACTAGATCCCATTCAGTATTTAATTTCACACCCTTCGGGGGTGCCTCATCCAAGTCTGGACAGCCTGAAGTTCATGGCATGGCTGCTCCAGTTCCCGTGATTGCTAGGACTCCTGGACTATTCTTCGTTAGATCTATTTTTGGTAGATGCTCATAAGTCTTCGACCAGGAAAGTTTATTGCAGCAAGTGGAAAAGTTTTTCTTTCTGGGCTTCTCAAAGGAGTTTAGACCCCTTCACGGCTCCTATTTCTGCCATTCTTGATTTTCTAGTTGATATTTTTCAACACTGAGGTAGTTCTTCTACTGTCAAAGTTCAGTTGGCTGCCATTTTGCATTTTCATGTGGGTGAGAATTCTGCCTCCTTAGCCTCTTCCAGACTGTGTAAAGGCTTTATCAAAGGCACCTTTTTGTTACGCCCCCGGTCAAAGATCCTGTTCCCCCGTGGGACCTTACTGAGGTCCTTCAAGCTTTGGTTGCTCTTCCTTTCGAGCCTGCCGCAACTGCAGATCTAAATTATTTATCTTGGAAAACAGCTTTTCTGGTGGCTATTACCTCCACAAGGAGGGTTTCAGAATTACAGGCCTTCTCCATCAAAATTCCATACATGATTTTTCACAGAGATAGGGTTTCCCTTTGAGCCAACCCATCCTTTCTTCCTAAGGTGGCATCACCAGTCAATATCAGTCAGACTTATCAGTTTGCCTGTGTTTTTTCCTAATTTTACGGACAAGATGGAATACAAACTCCACATGTTAGATGTTCATAGACAGTTATGATTGCTTACACGGACAAAAAATTTCCGTAAATCTGATCAATTGTTTGTATCCTTCCCCTGTTTCCAAAGTCACTTTAGCCAGATGGATTTCTTCATGCATCCTGCAGGTCTATAAGGACAGAGGCATGTCTCCTCCAGGTCAGGTGAAAGCTCATTCCGCTAGGTCCATGGCTATTTGGTCTAGAGTGTCTTTGGATGATATTTGTTCTGCAGCTACTTGGTCCTCATCTCATACCTTTATTTCTCATTACAAATTGAATTTGACTTCCAGAAGGAGAGCATCCTTTGGTTCTGTCGTGCTTCGGAATATCCCTCCATGAGGGCCTCCCAGAAGTTTAGTAGCTGGGGACTCTGTCCCACAGGTTGAAGACCAAGTGAAGTAAACTACTTCAGATAAAGAAGTTATGTACTTACCATAACGTTCCATCTGAGTAGTTATACTTCATTTGTCTTCAACCATCCCTCCCTCCTTCCCCCGGACTTTTGCGCATGATCAGCCTATGGGCTGCAGTATAGGTCACAAGTAAATCTTTCAGGTCGGGTTCTCAGTACAAGATCAGCAAACTCGATCTGGGGATTGAAGGCAGTGGAGGTGTATTTTGGGTAAGGGGAGGAGTATGGAGCTCGGAGCTGATGCTAGCAAAAGTTGCCGGCTCGGATCCGATACGGACCCATAACCCCCAGGTTGAAGACAAATGAAATACAACTACTCAGATGGAACGTTATGGTGAGTACATAATTTCTTTTTACTATCTTTTGATTTGTATATCAGAGAAGTATATGCCAAATAGCAGAGGTCCCAGCATGGATTCCTATAGTACCGTATTGGTTACTTTCATGATGTTTGAGTATGTCTGCCACCCTCACAGTATGGGTTCTGTTCTTAGCCAGTTAGTTATCCCTCTAACTGCATAAGGATCAGTGTGGAACGTGTTGAAAATGTTGCTGTGTAATATGGTGTCAAATAATATTGATCAGTGAACTACTTAGATAAATATAAAGTACTTAAAATAATAAAATGCTTTAGCAAGGTCAAACTGTGTTGTATGGACAGTGTGGCCACTGCCCACAGCTTGATCTACTCTCTCAAAAAAATTTACAAGGTTCATTAGACAGGATCTACCCTTAAAGTCTAACTGTTGGGGGTCAAGTCTTAGAATAATTTTTTGTATCCTAGTTTATCGGGTCTGTTATGAGCACAGCTCTCAGTCGTCCTGAATTCCATGGGACCACCCATTTTTAAGCTTAATCCCCTGATTGCCCGATTTGGGTGCTTGTTCCCCCAAGATTTGCAGTAAACCTACTTCTGTTCTGGCTGTAGGTGTCTTAGCCAATCAGAGCATCCCTTTACTGCATCTCATTTCCATGCTGCTTGCCAGTTTCGCCGTTTCTTAATTTCCTGTTGCTTACATGCGGAAACACAGACCTGATGTGTTTTGATCTTCATTTAGGTCCGCTAGTCCGCATATAATCATTGCAAGTAGAGGAGCCTTAGTTTAGAAGAACAGTTATTCGGTGAATGAACTTATCGTCTCGCCGTCGTGGTGAGGACTTTGCAAAGCTTGAAGCTACCCAGGAATAAGAATGAAGAACTTGGGACACGGGTTTATTATTGCTGAATCTCCTACTCAAGGGAATGTGGACTATTTTTCTCCTTTTGGAAGTGAGCTGTATCACGACGAGTTGCTGGAGTATTTGTGCACATTAGGTCTGAATTTTGCCGCCATTCTTCTGGACTCGAGTTTTAGATTTTTATTTTAATTCTTTCTTCTGTGCTAACCTTCTTGTGACAAGTTAATGTTTTCTGACAAATGGCTAACCCTTGAGTTAAATGTATTTTATGTAGGATATGCAGGTCTTTAACACATATCCTGCTATTCTAGCGTTTTTCTAAGTTTCTAGGCAATATTTAAAATCTGTCCTTGGCAAACCACTGACTGAAGTTAACCAGTCATGACAGACATTTGATTTTCTTCATGAAATGCATGTTAATACATATCCTGTTGTTATAACATTATTTTAAGTTTATAGGAGGAATATTTAATATCTGTCCCAAATGTTTGGACCTTTGCCCCCCCCCCCCATTATTTAATGTTTTATCCAGATTTCTTATGCTAACAGGTTGAGAGGCCTCATATTTTTGGGGTGTTCTTCATAAAATGTGCTATCTTTTGGCAAATTTCTGACTGAAATTACTAAATAATGACAGACATTTGAGTTTCAGGCTTTGGTATTTTTCAGAAAATATATTTTAACATGTATACTTTTTTTCTAGTATTTTTGTAAGTTCATAGGAGCAATATTTAAAATCTGCCCTTGATGGTTGGGCTTTTGTTCTCCTTCATTATTTTGTTTGTGCAGAGTTCTTGTGCTAACATGTTGAGAGATTTGTCTTATTGTGTGTATTGCTTCCATATTATCTGTGTTTTGAGAAGTGTTTTAGCACTTGTCTTAAAACCAGCTTTCTTAAGTGTGAGGGTGGGTGGGAGTATATTACTTTTATTTTTATGTACTTGTATTTCTTTTCCATTTGAATTTTATATGGCTCTCTAAAAATATGAATAATCCCATACTGAGTCTGTGTATATATAGAACTCCTTTATAACTTATCTAAAATGATGTCCTGTCTTTATGTAGCTGAACATGTGTGGGTATGTCCATTAATGTGGTAATTTGCATATGCATATATTATGTTGATTAGGTGTCCCTGATTTTAAGATCTTTTGTCCCTGATTCTCTAACCTTGAAGTTGGGAGGTGTGGTTATGAGAAGTTTTATGGCCTTCCTATGAAACTCTTCAGTCTTATGAGTCAGTAATTCCCAGGGTTTGTGATACTTCCTCCTATGTTGAGACAAAACTGCTGTGCACTAAACCTGGGGGGTGGGGGTGGGGGACCAGTGGATCAGCTCACTGTGAATAGTTCTATGTATGGGTCCATTAGAGCATGTTTAATGCTGTTCAGCATCCCACAGAGGACATATATTCATGGGCAACTTTAACTATCCCTGTGTAGACTGGGAGTCTTGCACTGCCTCAAACTCACAATTACTACACTCCCTGGACTTAATAACACAAACACCTTGGAACAGATAGTGCATGCTCCAACCAGAGTATCAAACATATTGGATCTGGTACTTGCCAACATGAGCGAGTGTTGCACACCCCACCCCCCACCCCATGTCATTTTCTCACTAGTGAAGTTGGATCACACAGTTGTTTTCTTTGAAGGAAAAATCAGCCCAGAAAACATAGCTAAACCAGTAACAGGAATTATTCTAAGGCAAACTGCATCATATTAAGTGACAGTTTGTCACACTTTAAGGCTCTCCCTGACCCCAAGACCATAATTACCTATGCAGAATTATTCAGTATACCTATACAAACATGTAAATGGTTTCATAGTAGTTTCTGTACCTACCAGAAGCAAACTCCAAACAAATACCTAAAACAAATCCCCCTGGTGAAATCCTCACATAAACAAGGTATATAATAAAAGAAGAAAATTCAAGCCCAAAATCAGCAGGGCAATTCCCTTAACACAGTGTTCTCTTGTACAACTAACAAGAAACTTAGAGGTCTAATGTCCAACAAGGCCAAACTTGAGGTCAGGATAGTCTTGCAGCCCAAGGACAATCACAAGGCCTTTTTCAGCTATGTCCAGAACCTTAAAAGTAACACACACCAGTGTGCTGAACTAGTGATGCTGAAGGTGGTACCATTCAGTCAGGGTGAGACAGCAAATCTACTGGCTGATAAATTCAGTTCAGATTTCACTTCCCCTCCAGCTCCTTCAGCTAAAATCCCTTCCAACATACTATCCTCAACTATTAGCCGGGGCCTGGTGTTGGCAGCACTTGCTAAAGCCAAGAACACCATCTCCATGGGTCAAGCCAGCATTCCTGTATGCCTCCTGAACAGTCTAAAATATGACCTGGCAGGACCATTTAATGCATTCTTCAGCTATAGAATTGAAACAGGCTGTGTTCCAAGTGAATGGAGGACTGCAACAGTCATGCCCCTCCTCAAGGGCACACCATTAACTGACTAGGGGAACTACAGACCCATCTGTCTAACAAGCCTAATATGCAAAATCATGGAACGAATCATCATGGAAATGGTAAATAAGGACACTGGCAACTTGCAGACTTTGGCCCATCCTGATTTGGCTTTAAGGGAAGGTTATGCCTACTTAACCTAGTAGACTTCTTTGAGAAGGTCACTAAGGCAGTGAACGAGGGTAAAATAGTTCATACTTTACTTTATATCTTGACCTAGTCAAGAGATTTTATACAATACCCCACTCAAGCGTTGTTGGCAATTTCTCTGTGCTTGGTATAAATCCTTGCATAACCCACTGGATTGCCGATTGGCTCACAGACAAGACTCAGAAAGCCGGGATCGGCAAGACCCCCTCTAGCAAGAGACTGGTCACCAGCAGAGTCCCTCAGGATCTGTGTTGGGCCTGCTCTGTTTGACATCTCCTCCTCAGAAATCGAGGCTAACTTTCAGGGCCTCTGGCTCACCAAATTCGCACATGGCTGTAAATTGGGAGCTATTATAAATTCCCCCAAGACACCAACATTTTGCAAGAAGGTTTAACACAGATAAATGACTTGTGCCAAGGCCATCACTCAAAACTCAATGCCAAAAATGTTTTATAATGCCCTTTGGGAAACTGTCAACCCAAGTTACTCCAATAAAACTCCCTTAAGAGTCGACTCAGTAATAAGGAGTCTGGGAACATATGTAGACAGCAGTCTGGTATTTAACCAACACGTAGCTAATATAGTAAGAAAAACATTCTATGTCACCCATTTTATAGGTAAGGGTATGGCACTTGGGTCCAAGGACATAGTACTACTCTGTTTGACCCTTATCAGACCTGTCATTGAACATAATGCCCCCTTTGATATGTGCCTAGCCAGACACTTGCAACATTTGGAAGGCCCATAAAGGTTTCTTACCAGTAAAATTCAGAGCATGAATACCCAGTTCTGTACTGATCACCCAATGGCTCTGTCTTTGCATTCAATCTACTGCAGGCTGCAGAGAGGGGAATCTTTACCTGGCTTACAGGACTTCCTCAGGCCCGGCCCTGATGGATCCGTTGCACATGCATAAATCAAACAGCACTGGAAATAAAAGATCCAGGGATCTGAACTTCACTTGTGACATAAACAGAACATGCTGAAGAGATAGGTGTCCCAAAGAATCCTTGCCCTATGGAATATGCTCCTTATCTACATAAAGCAGAGTTCCCCGATCCTATTCAAATGAAACCTTGACAATTGGATAGAGAATCGTAAATATAACCCTGGTCTGGTCCCCATGTCATTTATGGACAGAGGCCATCAGTAAGAAAAGTATTATCCTAACTACCCCCCCTCCCCCAAACAAATCCTTGGCTACCTCCCTACTAACATCATGATACTCGGGGGACCCAAATGGTTTCAGGTGCATGGCTAGACTTGCAAAGGCTTAGCAGCCATTGGCCTTGTAACCTATGAATCATTCTGTGTTAAATTTATAAGCATGGCATGGCATCTAGGTCCAAGGAAGTTGTCATTCCACTGTATTCAGTCCGTATCAGGTCCATGTACATATAACTGACGAGGCACATGCAACAACTGGAATGTCCACAGAGGTACCTCACAAAAATAATAATACAGGGCGTAAACAGCATGCCCTTGCAGATCACTTCAAAACCGTATCTCTATACTATTTCCTGTAGACTGTTGAGAGGCAATCTGTGCATGGCATACAAGACTTTCTTAGATCCCAATCTGATGGACCTTTTGCATTTTCTGAAAATGATTAGCATCAGAATTACTCGATATAGGGATTTCAACTTATATTGTGATATAAATAGGGTGCATTGGAGGAATAGGTATGTCTCCGAGAGTTTCCCTTCTCGGAACAGGCTTCTCATTCACGTGAAGCAGAGCTCTTCCCTAACTTTTTTCAAGAGAAACCTTGACCAGTGAATGAGAAATTAAGAAAAACATCATGGTCTAGCACTTGTGTCTCTAATGGACAGAGGTATCCTGTAAATTTTCCTCTAGCTTGCATAGACCCTTTAAAATAATATTTAAGGTACATAATTTTGTGGGATGCAATTGTGATGCTTTGCAAGACTTACAAAGGCCCCATGGACCATTAGCCTACTATATGCCTATACACCTATGAAAAGATACCTTTAATGTTGAAAAAGGTAGGAGATTAAAGAAAAAAATAACTGAACAATAGTGTGTAATAGAAAGTCGTGAAGGGTGATAAGGTGAAAGAAATAGATATTTAGGTTTGTAAACTGGGAAAAAAGAACAAATAGAGGAGAGGAAAAAAATAGTCATTTTGAGGAATTAAGTTACTCCATAATAATTCAAGGTATGATTAAATAATGATGTATGTTTAGATAAGAAGTTTGGGGTAAATTATGTTTTGCCAGGAGATAAACAAGTTCATAGCCATGTGTCTGCTAAGAATTTTTTTATTTCAGATTTAAATACTGTAAGGGAGTTGCTTTGGTTAATTGAGTAAGGTATACTATTCCATTTTCTTTAAAATGCAGTTTCAGTACACTGAAGCAAAAAGCCAGGTTTCATCAGGAAAATGTCTGCAGTGGTACTTAATTATATCCTTATTTTAAATAATTCTTTGCTTTATTATATATGTGACAAAGTTACGCTTTGAAGGTGAAGATTCGAGGGACAACGCATTTACAGTATAAATCTCATAAATATTCTGTACAAAATGTATGTAGAACAAGATTCAAACATTCCACAAATATTTATAAAACAAAGCAATAGAGTAACATTGCATACATTTAAATAATTGCTCTAATGTAGTTCATTGTGCCTTCCTGCAAATATTTAGTTATCTGATTAATTTCAATATCAGTCTGCTGTTGTATACCAATTACTCATTATACAAAAAACATTTATTTTAATGTTGAAACAAAATAACTCCATCCAATAGTAGTCTGTTTATGCATTAGCAATGTAGAAATCTTGCATACAAGATAAGTCAGTTCATAATATTTTTGAAAGTAAAGTGATGCAAAGCAACAAGGTAGTATATTCTAATTAAAATAGGTATGCTACAATGCAACATATTCATTCATTATGTAATTAAAAAACTGTAAAAATACTGTTCACCTGGAATGCAGCCATGGTTTATGCTACTTAATAGTATAGCAACAACAATGTTTCCTTGTGGAGTACAATGTACTGTTCGTTCCCAAGCTTTTCGAATAAATACCACACACACACGCACACATGCAGAAATGTGTGAAGTAAATCCAGAAAGGGACAATAACAGTTGGCATCTATCTGTGTTTGCACAGGACAAGTCCCTGTTTAGGTTGCATGGCAAATGTCTTTTGAGATTTTAGGACAAAAAATATTTCACAGCTTCAACCATTAGTTGCATGAAACAATAATGCTGCGTCTGAAAAACCTATGTATTGTATAAAACAATAGAAGCAAACAAAATTATACAGTAGTAAACTATTTTGGAAATAAAATGAAGTTTGGTCCTTTGTTCTGTTTGTTGTGTGTGCGTGCAGGTCATGTTGATATAGATTGTTCTATATTTCTCTGACAGCAGTAAATCCCTGTAATGAAATAACTCACTGGGTGAAACAGCCATGCTTTGCCAGCTAACAAACAAGACATAAACTACAAAAGAATGACGCTTCATGCACACACACATGTACATTACAGAAAATTAGTGTGGAAGTGGTGTTTATATGTAAAGTAAAAACATCATTGACCATAATTTATGATTAAGAACTGCAGGGAACAGTGCATGTTTTACCCCAGTAGTTTATAATAAAATACAGGATGTAAGTAAGCTTAAGGACTTTTTGTGCAGTGCTTCTTTTCCCAAGGCATATAAATACACTAAGTGATGCTGTTCTTGCAAATCAGAGACATTAAATGATTGCTTGCATTCCCGAGTAATGGCGCTAAGTGGCCAGTTATGAATGTTTGTCCATCCTTTGTTAAATTTGTTAATGTGTGCACATTTTTCTTCTGTGCATTCACACCCCTTATCACTTTTGTATGCCATTATGAGCTCTTAAAGCTTCTAGGGTATATTGGAAATTAAGTGCCATGGCAGTGGATGAGGGGAACAAGGTATGTACTGCCTACCTGCACCTGCTTAAGGTGTTTGACACACTACCCCACTCGAGTATAGTTGACAAACTCCCCAAATTAGGCATAAACCCCTACATAACTTGCTGGCTTGCCAGCTGGCTCACAGACAGGACCCAGGAAGTTAGGATTGGTAATACCACTTCTGCAAAGAGACAGGTCGTCAGGGGCACCTCAGGGCTCTGTGCTGTGACCACTCCTATTTGGCATTTAATTCTCAAAAGTAAAGGGTAATATCAAGGCCTTTGACTGACTTAAGGTTACAGATTACTGCAAATCGAGAGCTATTGTAGATTCTCCCAGTGACACAAACATCTTACAAAAGAGTCTAGCACAGGCATAATACTGGTGACAAAGTCACGGACTAAAACTCGATGCCAAGAAATGCATTATAGTACCTGTTTGGAAAACTGCCACCCAGGCTTAATTATTCCTTCAATAAGATACACCTAAGAGTTAACCTAGTAGTCAGGGATCTGGGAACATATGTAGATAGTAATCTGGTCTTTGACTAATACGAGGCCAAGGTAGTATGAAAATCATTCTGTGTCGCCCAACTTATAAGTAAGGGTATGGCATCCAAATCCAGGGAAGTCATAGTGCCACTTTATTTGGCTCTTATCAGACCCGTCATTGAGTACAATGCCCCCTTCGACATGTACTTGACCAAACCTATGCAACAGGTAGAATGCCCATAAAAGATCCTTATCAGGCGAATCCAGGGTATAAACATATTATTGTGTATGGATCAGCTTAAAAGCCCTATCTCTATACTTTGTCTCCTACAGGTTACTGTAGCAGTCTGAACCCACCACTGCTTTAGAATTTTTCAACACGCGATTAACATTAGTTCAGGATACACTATACCCCCTTACAAAAAGGCGTAGATCACAGTGTTGCCCTTAGCTTTGACTGGATATTAAAACCAAAATGAAAAACAGAGATTCAACTGGAAGAACTGAAAAGGGGCACCAACAATACAGAGCTACACCAAATATTTCTGGGTTTAAGGAGGAAACAAGAATTGCAACAAATTGTGCAAAAACACTGTACCTTAGCAACAGGAAGCAAACTCGTCTAGACCCAATCAGTTTTGGAAAGAAATAAAATGCTGAACAGGGACATTAACTCTTCAGCTACCAAGAAATGAACAGTTAACACTGAATCGTGCCACCTCGGCTAATGATAATGGTTATCTTTTGCAATCCACAATAATTGACTTAACTAAAGCCTTTCCAAAAATGTACTCCCTCACCAAAGAAGACAAGAACCTTTATCCCATGATCTATGCACTCTACCAGCTTATGTAACACCATTTCAGTAAAACAGACCAAGTCCCTACCTCTCAAACTGAATTCAAGATCTAAATTCAGTAATCTTCATTCCACCTTCCTAAGACTTGCAGCTGCAAAAATCGCTACACCCCTTACTCATATCTTTAAACTCTGTCTCACCTCAGGCAGTGTCCCACCAGCATTTAGGCATGCAGTTATAATCCCCCGACCCAAAGTCACTTCTCAATATGGGTTGAAGGATTATAGACCTATTTCTACTTTGTGTCCTCTTACTAAAATATTTGAAAAAACTTTTATACAAACAGCTTCTTAAGCACATTTACAGTTATGGCCTGTTGTGTGATGCACAGCATGGCTTTCACAATATCTTCAGTACCTTTACTGCCCTGATAATGATCACTGATACCATTTATTGCAGCCTGAATGAAGGACTCAGTGCCGATCTCTCGTTGTTGACTTGACAAGGGCTTTTGAAATAGTCAACCATACCCTTCTTAAACACAAAAGACTCAGCTTTAGAGATGACACTATCTGCTGATTTTGCAGCTAAGTCAGTACCTTCCAAGTATATAGCAATTTGACATCCTTGCCTGGTAAATTTAATACAGGTGTATCTCAAGGGTCTGTGCTAGGTCCTCTTCTCTGCTCTGTCTTTAATGATCTCCCCCCTAGAATTACCAAATCTTAAATTGATAATGTATGCAGATGTTATGCTGTTCCTGCAACCCAGTACTAGCCACTCTGACTTGCAAACCAAGTCGCATTACAGTTATGCACCTGCTCCGTTACTAATTAATCCCAAGGAAGCCAGTGTCATGGTCTTTGCCTCAGCCAATAAATTACCTATTTACTATTCTTCCTGTTTTCTTAACAGATGTTTTGGGAACAGAATAACCAATGTCACTGAACTGTACTTAGGTCCTATACTTGACCATACCCTTTCCTTTACCCCAAACACAGATTTTGCAATTAATAAATTATAGCAATTTACTTAAATTCCAAATTGCTTTCTTTGGTAGGGCCACTTTTCATCTAAGTGCTCTAATTGTACAAGGTGCTAATGTATGGTCACTGCCCCCCCTCCCCAAGAGTAAAACTGTGTTTACAAGACAATGTACTCAGAAGTACACAGGACAGCAGTTTCACTCTAGTTTGTCCTCCATTTAAAGTTGGTGTAGGTGAGAGCCTTCGCTAGATTAGGACCTGCTACCTGGAACCATCTGCTTACAGACAGAATCTAGAAACCATTAACAGCTTCAAAGATGTACTTGAAGAGCCTCTTTACTGAATCTACCTAAAACTGCTGCCATGACAGCGGTTAGGTAACTTGCCATCCCATGTGATGAATAATAGAATACATTTAATAAACTTTTACTTTTGTCATTCTCTTAATTTTGCATCTTATACAAAAATATTTCATATGTATATAGGAATTTTATATATGTTTGCACTATATTTATACACATCTTGGCTTACATTTTGTATACATTTTTTTTCAATGTTCTTTGAATAATATACTCAGTCTTACTACGTTCTAAATTTGCTATATACTCATTTTTATATAATATTGTTAATTGAAAGACAACAATGTTGCTCTTTGAGCTCGAGTCTTGGCTGAGAGTTCCACTTATTCAGTGAACCAATGGTAAACAAATAAATAAATCTTTCTGCCTCAGAAGGAATCCATATGCAATCTGTATTGGTGGAAATGGAAATTTTTTATTATTTGGAAATCTGCTCAAGATCTTGACCTCTTTTCTGCTCCTACTCCAGATATGCTGTATTTCTTAGTTTACATGTTCAGTTCAGGCATCAGCTTCTCTACAATAAAATTGCAGTTAGCAGTCATTTAAACTTGATCAGGAAGCTTATTCTCTGGCTTCTCATAAACTTTGCAGGGCTTTTCCTCAAAGGGGTTTCTACTCCAGCTCCCAGTTAGGAAACTGATGCCTCTTTGAGACCTCAGTTTTGTGCTGGAAACTTTGGCAAAATCTCCATTTGATCCAGTATTCTTTCCATGGTTTAATTTTTTTTCTTTTGGAAAACACCGTTTCTGGTAACCATCTCTTCTGCCAGGAGAATCGTCTTCATTGCTTTTAGTCTTTCGCAAAGACAGTCTCTCTTCATATCAATCCTTCATTTCTTCCCAGAGCAGCTCATTAGGTAAACATGAATCAGATTATTAGCATCATAGGTTAGTAGTAAGATAGCTGCCCTTCTGGGGGACTTTAAGCTAAGCCATCAAATTGAACTCTGTACCTTGTGTCTGTGAGGTAAACCCCTTAGCCATTGTGCCAACTCCCACAGTCCCTTCACTCACCGGTGGTTTTTCCAAATCATTATAATGAGTGCAAATATATCCTGCATACTCTGGATTTGCGTAGGCAGCTTAGACTTTTACCTTCATAGAGCAAAATCTTTCAGTAAAGATTAACAAAAGCTCTTTGGAAATGTCACTTGTAACACTGAGTGCTGACGCACCAAAAAAAAAAAAAAAAAAAAAAAAAAGGTAGAAAATGCAGGAAACTAGTGACTCTCTAACATCACTCTTCTCTCAAACTCCACCTGATGTGGTGGGGGGAGCAAGCTGCCCATACATAAAAGGAATATTCTAACCAGATCTGTTGCCACATCAGCAGCCTTCTTTAGAAATTCCTTAATTTGATATTTGTGCATCAGCTTCATAGTCTGTATTGCATACCTTTATTAAGCTCTACAAATCAAACACTATATCAAGTGCTAGGGCTTCCTTTAGAGCCGATGTCTTCAGGGGTCTCCTGTCATGATGCTACTCAGGTGTTTTTTTTTTTTTTTTAAGCTTGGGTTTCTGACCTATAAGTTTGGACGAACAGAATAAATAGGGTACAGTAGTTATGTACTTAAAATAATGCGGGATCCTTTGATTCATATGTGTCCAATACAACACTCCCTCCCTCCTTTCCCCTTGCCAGTTGTCACCTTGCATGACTTGGAGGATGTTTCTTCTTTAATCTTTCATTGCATTTCCTTTTTCACTTTTTTGCACTAAATTCAATCTGAGGCATCTTCACATACCAGGGCATGATGGGTAAATTCTTAAAGGAGCCTGAGGCTGGAGCACTGGTTTTACCGGATCCTACAAGCAACTTGAAAACCCAGAAGTTGTATCGAACAGGCAAGTCTTGCATTGAAACATCAGTGCAGTTGCTTATTTGAGTCATAAAATGAATGCATTCTGGTCTTACCAGTGTTTCTGGTCTAGCAAAAACTCAGGTTTTCTTTTTGTGTTCTGTCTTTTAACTTTACTTTTCAAAAAGTTTCTTCTTGGAAAGCCTCATGTTCAGCCAGTCTTAAAACTGCAGAAATGAAGTAATCAACTCTTCTGAATGGCTACTTAAAGCTGCCTGTATCTTCATGTCTCATCATTTACCTTCTGTATTTCATGCAGTGTCCCAATTATTTTAAACACCTGAGGACATTTTTTTCCATTATGTATTATTGGAAGGAAGTTCATTTACTAAAGCTCCAACTTGAATTGCTTCTTGATGAAACATCTGCAGGGGTCTTCCCAGCCAAAGCCCCCCCCCCCCTTTGGTTAGTTTTCCAAACTTCTTCCTTAATAGCGTTCAGGGAATGTAATTACTAGCCAATAGCCAAATTTTACCAAAACTTGATAACTTTTTCAGCTGATGTTGTTAATCTTCATTTCATTCATCACTGATAGGTTTGATGTTCGTGTTTCACTGTTGCAGTCATTACACTTGAGTTATCCTGCTGGCAGGCTACCCGCAGTCGACCTGAATTCCAAAGTCCTGGTCCGGCGTCGGTTGCTGTCGCCTCTTCCCTGATGTCAGTGCGCCAGGGGTATAAAAGATGCAGCCGGCGCCATTTTCTTCTGTCTTTCTTGCCGCGCGGTGCCCGAAGCAAAAGCAGTTAACAAGTGCCGGTTGGCCGACTCCTGAGATTTTCGAAATTGAATTTCAGATCCGAAGTCTTCTATAAAGCTAAGTACCCCGTTGGGGAAACCTTTTTCTTGCTCCAGACCGATGTCAGAAAAAGTTAACAATTGTATTTCTTGTGGGAAGCAAATACCTCATAAAGATTTTCATTCTTACTGTATTCCTTGCCTAGGCCCTGACCACGACGTTGCTAGTTGTCTGTTTTGTGCTAGATTTTACCAACGCACTATTAAGCATTGGTACGATTTTGCTTTTCATTACTTTGGCCGAAGGTTTAACTATATAATGCCGTTGGAACAGCTGACGACCGGAGTTCATAAAAAGCGCAAGGAAAAAGAAAAGGACAGGCATCCGAGGTCCAAAACCGACGACGCCTCTTCTAGGCCAGTTGCCGGTTCTCAGTGTGGCGCTTTCGCAGCCCCTGACACCCGCTACCTCAGAGCCACAGGCCGCCGCCGACTCCCACATGGAGACAACTAGGCCTCTGAATACTCAAGGTATTGGGCCTTCGGAAACTATTCCCTCAGATGGGTTTGGAGCCGCTGAGCAGGCATCGGCTTCTGAGGGTGTTTTCAGACCTACACAGTTTTATATCAAGCCATCTTTTGCATCCAAGACAAAGACTAAAACAGTTTTAAAGACAAGGAAACAAGTACAGCATTCTCCAGGACAGACTTCCATGCCTAAGAAACAGATGCTCAAAATGGCTGAAGACCTAATTACTTTGATCAGGGGTTCCCATCCCCCTCCTGATGAGGCCTAGGCAAGACACTGAATATGATTCCTCTGATCAGGTTTCCATTTCCTCCGATTCCTCTTCAGAACAGGGATACTCTATTCCTCCCTATGAGGATTCTGATGCTGAAGAATCTATTCCTTCAGCTTCTCCTCCTGAGGATTACTCCTTTGGGGAAACCCTGCATACCATGAGGGAGCATTTCCACTGGGAGAGCCAAGATTACTCAGATTCTAAGAAAAGGCTCAGAAACTTTCTTTTACTACCTCAGCACAGACCTCTTGCTATTCCACTTGTTCTAGACATTATAGATTATGTATTTTCAGAGTCCGGCCTGCCTCCCGACTCTTTACCTCCTGCACCTGTTAAGCCAGACAGATACTACAGGGTTCAAGATTCTCATAAATTTCTATATAAAAACCCTGCTGCTGACCCAGAAACTATTTCTCAGGGTCCCAAAGGGGTCAAGGCCGCTACTGCAAAAAACCCTGTCCCCTCAAATAGAGATTCTAGGGCACTGGACAGATGGGGGGAAAAAGTTTACACTTCTGCTACCTTGGCTGTAAGGGCTTTAAATTGTCAGTTTCATATGCTTAAATATCAGCAATACTTAATGTCTCTGCTAAAACAGAAAATGTTGACAAATTCTGAATGTTCTGAGAACAAGGAAATGCAGGATTTATTGCATGCAGCTGAACAAGTGGGAAAACATACTTTGCAATGTGGTTATGATTCACTTGGAGGCCTCTTGCAGGGCCGCTGTAACAGGTTCTGTCATTAGAAGGCATGCTTGGTTAAAGGAACAAACTCGGCCTTATCATGTTAAAGCAAAATTATTGGATGCTCCATTACAGCATGATACTTTGGTGTTAAGGCAGAAGAGGTGTTGAAGAAAATGGAGGATAAAGCTAAATCTATGCAGACAGTAAAGGATTTCTTACAGGTACAGCCACCCAGATTTAACAGGAACTGGCCTTCTAAGAATTGGTCATTTCCCGTGTCAGACAGGCCACAAAGAGGCAGATACAGACACCCTAGAGGCAGACAACAGCCCCAGGGCTCATACAGGCCCAAACAAGGGGGTGCTTCTACCTCCAAAAATGAAGAAGACAATTCACAGCCATATAGGAAACAGTCCCAATGACTTCCCTCTCCCAAAGCCAAGCATTTATCTTTTGGCAGCACCCCTAGGGGGAAAGCTAGCACTTTTTTCACAAAATTGGCACATGATCACCCAGGACAAATGGGTCTTAAATATAGTCTCTCAGGCCTACAGGTTCCACTTTCACACCCTTCCAAAGGCAAAAGGTATGCCAGACCTGCCACACAATCAATGGGCAGAGGCACAAAAACAAGTTTCATCTCTCATGGACATGAGGGCTATTCAGCCAGTGCCACAACAAGAGCAGAGACAAGGATTTTACTCAAGACATTTCTTAGTACCAAGAAAGGACAAAGCATGGAGACCAATTCTGGACCTGTCTATTCTAAATACTTTTCTGGACGTTCCGAAATTCAAAATGTTAATTCTGCAGCAGCTTCTGCCCATGCTGGGCAAGAAGGCTTGGTGTGTAACTTTGGACCTCAAGGAGGCATACCTGCATGTCCCAATCAGACAATCTTGCAGAAGATACTTCAGATTCATAGCTGGCTCAATGCACTACCAATTCTTTGCACTGCCCTTTGCCTTATCTACTGCACCCAGGGTCTTCACAAAATGCCTGGCACCAGTAATTGCATTTTGCAGACAAAGTGGAATTCAAATATATCCCTACTTGGACGACTGCCTCATTCAAGCAGAGAACAAGGACATTCTGTTACAGCATCTGACGTTTGTAAAGAGATTTCTAACAGGCCTAGGGTACACAGTCAACAAAAATAAATCAAAACTAGTACCCTCTCAAGAGATAATATTCCTGGGTGCAAGCTTAAATACAACTGCCCAGATGTCTTCTCATGCCAGACAAACAAAGACAACTGACTACCTATTTCATCCTGTTGGCAACAAAGGCCCAGTTATCTGCAAGAAAATTTCTGCAGGCTTTGGGCTTCATGGCATCCTGCATTCTACTAATTCCATACGCAAGACTGCATATGAGGAAACTTCAATGGTACCAAAAAAGTGTTTGGACTCAACATTGCCAAAGCCTGGAAACAATAATTACCCTCATTCCCTGCCTGCAACAGGAGTTTCGATGGTGGGCGACGGCTTGTCACCAGAACAAGGGACAGCCATTCACCTTACCCCCCAGCCAGGCAGACATTAAGAACAGATGCATCAGATTACGCCTGGGTGGGGCCCACATGGCAGGAAGGTGTATTCAAGGCACATGGTCTGCAAACCAAAGGCATCTACGTATCAATCAAAAAGAGATGCTGGCTGTTCAGAATGCCCTGACAGCCTTCAAGGACCTACTTCATCCGGGACAACTACTGATAATGACAGACAACACCACAGTCATGTGGTATATAAACAAGCAGGGAGGCACTCATTCTTACCCCCTTTGCAGACTAGCCATGACTTTGTGGGACACAGCATTGACTTACCAAGTACATCTGCAGGCACAATTCCTGCCAGGAAAGATAAATACTTTGGCAGACGAACTAAGCAGAAACCTCATGGATCCCCACGAGTGGAAATTGGATCCACAAGTCTTCAGCATGATAAGGGAATGGGGATGCCTGGAGATGGATCTATTTGCCTTTCCTCACAACTACCAACTAAAAAGATTCTGCACAAGGACTTATCACAGACAAGCTGGAAAAGCTTAGCAGTATATGCCTTTCCTCCACTACCTCTCCTCCCCAAGGTACTCCTAAAGGTCAGACAAGAGAAGCCAAAGATGATGTTGATTGCCCCAGACTGGCCCCGCCAGTACTGGTATCCAATCCTAAGGAACTTAGTCAATGCCCGGCTTGACCCTTGCCACAAATACCTCATCTACTATCCCAACAAAACAATCAGATCCTGCACAGCCAGCTAAAGACCTTAAATGTGGTAGCATGGTGGATAATGTAGTCATACAAAACACGCCTCTCGCTAAAGCTGTAATGGATGTCATTTTGGAGGTCAGAAGGCCTAGTACCAGAAAATCTTACGCTGGAAAATGGAAGAGATTCTGTGCTTGGAACCAGGCATAAGGAATTGACACAGCTATACCAAATATTCCTCAGATTTTGCAATATTTAACTGAGATGCTGGGCAAAGGCCTATCCTTTTCATCAATTAAAATTCATGCCTCTGCAATTTCGGCTCATTACAATACAGAGTTACCAATCTTTTCTCATCCTTTATTAAGGCAGTACCTCAGAGGAGCCAAAACCTTAAGGCCTCCAAGGAGATCACCAATATCTGCATGGGACCTCAATTATGTCTTGGAAAAACTCACCTTGCCTCCTTTTGAGCCAGCCACTACTGCTGATATAAAATTTTTATCTTGGAAAACAGCTCTGCTCCTAGCAATAACCTCTGCAAGACTAGTCTCAGAGCTACAGGCACTCATGGCTGTGGAACCTTTTATCCAGACAGGGTTTCTCTGAGGACAAACCCGACATTTATGCCTAAGGTAATGTCCAGTGTGGCTCTTAACCAAGCTATTCATCTGCCTACTTTTTATCCAAACCTACAGAATAAAGGGGAGAGAATTCTGAACTCTTTCGATATGCACAGATAGCTATGCTTCTACTTGAACAGAATCAAAGCTTTCAGAAAGACAGAGCAACTACTAGTCGCATATGCTGCAGGATCACAAGGAAAGGCTATCTCAAAGCAGACTATTTCTAAGTGGATAGGCCACTGCATTTGTTTCTGCTATTCACAACTTGGCAAGCCAGTGCCAAAGGGCATCAGGCCACATTCAACCAGAGCAGCAGCCACTTCAGCAGCCTTCCTCAGGGGAGTACCAACCAAAAACATTTTAGAGTCTGCTTCCTGGAGTTCAGTGCACACCTTTACAAAGCACCATCATTTACCACTCTACTCTAAATCCAGGGCAGGCTTTGCCACTGCAGTCTTGCAGGGCCTCTTAGCAGCTCCTAATGCTATATTAGCTCCAGCCTCCCAACCATAGCTTTGGGATTCAATCCAAGTGTAATGACTGCAACAGTGAAACACGAAGAACATAGTACAGTTGTGTACACTTACCATAAATGTAGATGTTCGAGTGTATTCACAGTTGCAGTCCAGGTTACCCACCCACCATCCCCCATATCTTTGCTGGAACTTATTTGCACTTCTCTACTCTATGCAACCTATGTGGTGTATTTGCTTGTAGTTTGTTATAACATATTTTGGTGCATACTTGTTTTATTGGCATATTTTTTAGCCTACCCTTTTGGGGGCACCTGACATCTGGGGCAAGAAAAACTGAAGAAAATGGCGTTGGCTGCATTTTTATACCCCTGGTGCACTGACGTCAGGGAAGAGGCGACAGCAACCGACGCCGGACCTAGACTTTGGAATTCAGGCCGACTAAGGGTAGCCTGCCAGCAGGATAACCCAAGTGTAATGAATGCAACAGTGAATACACTCGAACGTCTACATTTATGGTAAGTGTACACAACTGTACTTTCTCCTGCCTCACGAGTGGTCCCTCAGCTCCAACTTAGCAGCAAAAATCTTCAGCCGTTGGGGCCAGCCTTGCTGTAGCCTATTCGCCTCCCTGTCAAAACTACAAATGCAGCAACTACTTTGCCCTAATTCCCCTGCAGGGGGAGACCCCGAGGGACGCAGTTATCCATGATAGGCCCACAGGACTTCTTTATGCTTATCCTCCCATTCCTCTAGTTCTGAAGAAAGCTCTTTGGTTGAAAAGCAAAATGATCCTCATAGCACCATTTTGGCCTCGACAGGTATGATTCCCTTTTCTCTAGCCTCATCTTCTTTGCAGACCGTGGACCTTGGCTCCAACACCAGATCTGATTTCTCACCCTCAAGGGTTGAGCCACCCGAACTTGTCCATTCTCAATCTCTGAGCTTGGCTTCTCCACTTCCAGTGATTGCCAGGCATTGTAATCAGATATTATTCTAGCTTCGCATAAACCATCCATCAGAAATCTTTATGCTGACAAATGGAAAAGATTTTCGATTTGGTTTAGATAGAACTAGATCCTTTTTCTGCACCCATTTCTGCTGTACTCCAGTACCTATCTAACTTCTTCGAGGAGGGCACCGCAGCATCAATTATTCGTATTCATTTAGCTGCCATTTCGAATTTTCATAATGGATTTGGTGACTCCTTTTTAATCTCTCGTCTGAGCAAAACCTTTTTGAAAGGAATCTGTCATTCAAGACCTCCAGTTAAGCAGAACACTGGAGTCTCACACTTGTCTTGCAGTCTTTGACACAGCCCCCCTTCGAGCCAGCAGCCACGTGTGACATCAAGTGTCTATCCTGGAAATCTCTTTTTCTGGTGGCCATTACTGGCATGCATTTCTGAGCTCCAAGCTCTTTGTACCAAGTGTCCTTATTTGAATTTCCACAAGGACAGAGTATCACTACAGACCAAACCTTCCTTCCTGCCCAAAGTAATTTCCAAGCTCTCCATTAATCAGACTTTTGATTTGCCTGTGTTTTTTTTCCTAATTTTTCCAGCAAGGGAGAGTATTGTGTACATATACTGGATGTTCACAGACAATTGAGATTTTACTTAGAACAAAAACAATCAGGAAATCAGACCAGTTATTTATTTTTCTGAGCCAAAAATGGGAAAGTCTGTCTCTAAAGTGACTCTATCCAAATGGCTGAGACTGTATAATTTTAATTTATAACCAAGAAAGGAAATCTCTTCCTCCAAACATCAGGGCTCACTCCACCAGATCAATGGAAACTTCTGTGGCGTTCCACTCCAGAGCTTCAGTGGACGACATATGTGCAGCAGCTATGTGGGCTTCCCCCCATACCTTTATCACTCATTACAAGTTGGATCTGATCTCTAGGAGAAGGGGTGTCCTTTGGTTCAATGGTGATCAGGAATGTTCTTCCATAGGGCCACCCATGGATATAAGATAGCTGGGGACTCTGTCCCATCGGTGATGAATGGAATGAAGATTAACAATATCAGAAAAAGAAGTTATGTCTTACCATAACATTCCATCTGTGGTGTTGATCTTATCATGCCTCCCTCCTCCTAGAGGCTCCTGGGGGATATTTGGGTCCACTTCCTGGACTAGGGTTTTTGCTCTGAGACGGCCTCTGCTTTACTTAAGGCAAACATGATCTGAGGTAATAGGGAGAAGGGGATTGTGGGTAAATCTTAGCTTGAGAGTTTTTGGCTGGCACGAGCTTTGATACAAGGCCAACTTGGTTCCGAGGGCTCAGAACCGAACCCATCAGTGATGAATAGGTGAAGATCAACAACACAGAATGTTATGGTAAGACGTAACTTCTTTTTATTTATTTATTTTTTTTGTTAAAAGGTTCTCAAGTTTTCGTGGTGGAAAAAATGTAATCAACATGTTTGGCAGCTGTGATCTTGGAAGCCTTGGGACACTTCTCCTTTTTATTTAAGAATTGAATGTTGCAGTGGCATAACTTCCATCCTTTGAACCGGAAAGCATTTTGCTTCTGAAATATGTAGAGGACTGTTTGTTATCTATGTCAGCACAGAGAATTACAGGTCTACAAGCATTTGTGCTTAAGGAGACTCAGACTTCAAGAAAGCATAAAGAAAAGATGGGACAAAGAAATAGAAACGTTTGCCCCGAATCAAACTATTCAGCTGCTGTTTTTGTAATATTAGGCTACAGAGCATAGTCAAATAATAATTTCAGCTAATGGCTGTACACAGAGTATTGATATTACAAGGAGAGAGCAAAGGGCTTGAGGCAAAATAACCAGCACTGAAGTGCAAGGGGAGCAAGGTAGACCAGTATCTAAAACTGATCTTGTACAAATGACTAGGAAATTGTATTGCTCACTGTTATGATCACAATTGTAAGAGCAGGTCAATAGCCATTCTACAAAGGAACCACTACCATGGCTGTCTCTTAGCACTATGCAGTTGAGTCTCTTTCTGGACCCCCATTCACACCTTCAGGCACCACAGGCTAGCAGGATATGTTTTGCTGCAGCCATACTGCAAGTTATATGTGTACTGTCTGTTTTTAGTTCTATGGCCAGTATTGCACAAGTTAGCAAACTACTTTAACACTTTTTCCAAGCATAGTGAGTGGTACTTAATCAGTGAGCTTTATGATGAACATAGTACAGTTATTATGTTAGCATGCAGTAATAGTAGCTGTCTGAATAGTAGGATCACTGTTGCAGTACTGCTTTTCCTGTTCCTATCCTATAGGAAGGATACCCTATTCAGACCAAGGAAATGTTGGCATGGGATATTGGAACTTCCTTTGCTGTGTATATCTCTTGTACCTCTTTGAGAACATGCACTAACTTAGCTGTAACCTAGTTCACCCACCAGGCCAGTGGCCATGCTTGGTGTCTTTTTGATTGAAGAAGACATAAGCTGTTGTCTCTTCTAGCGCATCTCCTGCTTCTGATGTTGACATGGTAAGGAGATCAGCTTTGTTCTAGTATTGTCCGAAGCTCAAACTGGGAGCATGTATGTCTACTCATGTCTTACTCCTAAACATTATGATTATTGTTGCTGTGAATCTAATGTTAAGATGAGTATACTCATATAAGTACAGTTTTTTTCAATACTCCTGTCTCTTATGCAGTGTGACTTGTTTTGTATTCATAAGTTTTTTCATTCATTCTAAATATTTCATTCTAGAATGTTGAACCTTCTGATAGTCATCCACTAAAATTTCATCTGTGTGTACAACATGGTAATCCTGAAGCACATCTTTTTAAGGAAGTGGTAACGAGTTTGTCAGCAACAAGGTGAACAAGTTCTCTTTTTGCATTCTGAGTAGTAACTGTAGCTAATTTTCTGTACTGCTGAGCTTCAACTGCCAAGTGATGTTTATGTGGATAATTTTTTGTAAGCAGGGCTAATAGTTAAGGCAATGGTTCTTTTCAGCGGTGTTAAGGAATACCAGAGTTATACACAAATAACATAAGATCTGATGTTGCCTGTTCAGTCTTCATCAAACCTGTAGGGTTCCTACCTCAGAACCGACTCAGCTGTCAGCAAGCTAAGGATTTCAACCTAGAGCTCCTCCCACCCTACCCATACTGCCTCTCTCCTTTTAGACACCTCATATCTCTTTTGCCACGCATCATGGAGCACTTTGATCAGGTTAGAGCTCCTGCTTGGGTGTTTTTAGCATTTTATTTGTTCTTGCCAATCATAAGTGGCTTTTGGCCAATCTTCTTTTTCTACCTACCCTTCTTACTATTTTTTTGTCTTTAAAAAAAGGAGTTATTTTTTTTTCTGTAGTTTTGTAGCAGTTTCTGCCACGTGATTACCACTTTCCTCTCTCTCTCTGTCTTTTCTTCTTTTCCTTACTCTGTCAGGGAAGTCTGACAGGCCTGTTGGCCTTCTTGTGGGCACAAGATCCCTGTATCTGATGCCCACAAAGAGTGCGTTTATTGTTTGGGTCCTGCCAACCTTCAGGTGGCTTGTTCTGTCTGCAGGGCCTTTCTCCCCTGTGCCCTTGCAGATAGAAGAAATAAAAACTGGTCCTTAGAGGCCTTATCCACCTCCTTTTCCAGCTGTTGCTTTTGACTCATGGGCTCAAACCCCCGCTACAAACCTAAGGAGGCCAGGGATCATAAGAAATGGTCCCCAGAGCCTCCTAAAAAGGCCCTGAGACGTTTGGAGCAGAGTTCCTTGGCTCGGGTATCTGTTTCTTCCTCTCTGCCCCATGCCCCAGCCCCTCCTTCAGGGCCGGAGCTTATGGTACCAAGTGTCTCCTAGGGATGCTTCCTCCAGGCATCACTCCAGGCCTTCCTCTATTTTCTCTTCCATCAGGTCCTCTCGGAGCCTGTCGGAGAATGAGGTGGACAGATTGATGAAGTTTCTCCATATGCAGCTTTATTTATTTATTTAATGTTTGTTTACCGGGAAAGTCCAACTGAGTCAGGAACCCATTTTCAGCAGAGGCTTAGGGAGAAAAGCTCCAAATGATACATGAAGGTTAAGAGAATTTACACAAACAAGATAAAAAACGGGTATTGAAGCACACATTAATACGATTATTGTTAATAGTATAATAGATCCAGATGGGGGTCATCCCAGCTCCGTCCCCTATGGGTTCTGTGAGCAGAGCTTCTCTCTGTAGAATAGTTTCTCCTTCTCTGATCTGGTCTACTGTTTTAAAGCTCCTGGATCCATCAGTCCCTGGGGCTGGTTCGCCAGGTTCAATAGTATTTACCTCTTCGAGCTCGACTGCTTCCCTGACTTCCTCTGTTCCGAAGCCTCAATGTAGTGTCTGTGGGGGGTGGGGTGGGGGGTGAATTTGACTCCAAAGTTCTCGGAGCTGTAATTTTTCCCTCGGTGCCTTGACGTTCGACAGCTCTGAGCCGACTCCTTCCTCAGAGCAGAGGACTATTGGTGACCTCATGCAGTCTGTTCCTGATCCCTCAGGACAGGGGAGGCTTTAGTTTTGGATCCACCCCTTAACTTCCTGAGCTCTACACTGGAGACCTCTCTTCTACCACCGGGACAGCTGGCTCCTCAGGACCTCCAGACTCTGCCACTTGAGGAATCCCAGACTACTTCCGACACCTCCTCAGAGCACCCCACCAAGGAGGTGCCCTGGAAGAAAAGGTGCAAAAGGAAGCACCTAGATTCTCCAGAGGAATCTCTCATGACAGACACTGGCTTTGATGAAGGGGAGGGGTCCCCTAGGCCTCCACTCGACATCTCCTTTGGAGGCATTTTAAAAATTCTTCACCAGAGAGGTAGATGGTCAGCCCCAAACCCCACCCCAGATGAGTCAGTGTTCTTGGAGGCCTTTAGGACTAGCCATCTACATCCTGGGTGTCCCCTCCCCTGCAGATCCCCTCGTGGACCTGGTGTCTGCAAGGGCATAGAAGGAACCAGACACCACAGAACCTATTACTAAAAGAGAAGATAAAATTCTTAGTGCTTCCCAGGGTAGACCCCACTGGACGAAGGTCATTCCACTAGGTACCATGGTGGTTGTGGCGGCCAAGAAAGAGCTTGCCCAGGAAAGCTCTCCTGTCTACCCCCTTAACAGGGAGTCTAGGGCTATGGACAGATTTGGAAAAAGGGTCTACACTACTTTCACTTTTGCTCTTAGAGGGTTGAATTACTTTTCCCACTTTACGAGGTCTACGCTTCTTCCTCTTTTCCCCTTAGAGCTTTGAATTATCTTTCCCACTTTATGAGGCTACAGAGGGACTTGCTTAAGGAACAGTTTAGTTCTAGCTCCAGCCCCGAGTCCATGACAGCAGAGGAACTGACATTAATTTACATCCTGTATAGCCATTGTGCGGTCCATTTCCAACACGTCCACGAGGTTGATCTCTCACACAGTTGAAGGCACCTTTAGAGCGGCTGGTTCAGGGATTGCCATTCAGCACCATGCCTGGCTGCAGCTGTATGATTTTGCGGAACCCTTAAAGGTGTCATTTGTGAATGCCCCCCTTGGTTCCTCCCTCTTTGGACCGACTATTCGAGAGACACTGTCCCGCAGTAAGAAAGACAGAAAGCAAGACAGAAAGCGCCTGTTTGCCATCGGAATCTTCTTCTCTATCCCGCAAAGGTCCTTCTCCAGGAATCAGAGTGGGGGAAAGAAGTTGTGGTTCAGAAAATCCCAGGGCCCTTTTCAGGATGTTCAGGGAGATTTTTCCTCAAGGGGCAGAGGGGGGAATAATTTGAGTGGTAGATGTCGCCCTCTGGGCAGAGGAGGTCTGCTGAATCAGGGGTCTCTGGATTCTTCTTCGGAGAAATATTTGCAGCATCCCTGAGGTGTTGCTGGACTGTCCGTCTCTGGAGGTAGTCAGGGGACATTGCTCCTTGCACCTAAAAGCGTGATTAGGCATCACGAATGACCGATGGGTGCAAGGTATCATATACAGAGGTTACTCTTTCCTTTTCAATTCTTCCCAAGCCAAAACATCACCTCCGGGATATTTCCACCCAATCAAAGGGAGGAGGCAGCTTTGGAAATTGCAAAGACCAGTACATATCAGGGATTTACTCCCAATTCTTTAGTTACAAAGAAAACAGGGGATCTCAGGCCCATGCTGGACCTAATTTACCTGAACAAATCGGTAAACACATGAAGTTCAGGATGGTCAAGGTTCAGTCCTTCCTTCCCTTAGAAGGATGACTGGATGTGATGTGCTTGATGGACCTTGGGTATGCGTACTCTCATATCAAAATGAACAGATGCTCCCAGAGGTACCTCTGTTTCAGGCAGGGAGCCAGTTATTACCAATTTCATGCACTTCCATTTGGTCTCACCACAGCCCCAGGGTGTTCACGAAATGCATGACAGTAGTTGCAGCTCACCTCAGACTGCAGGGATTCCACGTGTTTCCTTACCTGGATGACTGGCTCCTAGTTGCACCAGCCAGGAATCTACTAATTCAAGCCAGGGATTTTCTGTTGCAACTGGCCCCAACCTTTAGGGATCACTATAAATTTTCAGAAGTTGCAGTTTCAACCTGTGCAAATGATAGATTTTATATGAGCTTGCTTGGATATGAACAAAACCCTGGCCTATCTTTCTTTGGGCAGGATTCTGTCATTAAGGACACACATCAGCTAAATGTTAGCTGTCCCAGTTCCACCAACAAATCTTCTCCTCAGGGCTCTGGGTTTTATGGCTGCAACAATAACTTTACTGCCGATAGCTTGCTTACATATGAGAGTCCTGCAGTGGGTGTTGTCATCCCAGTGGTCCCTCCTGCACCATCCCCACAGTCATCCTATTAGACTGTCTCGAGTATGCAGAAATTCTCTCTTGGTGGCTTCATGATCCAGAAGCATCTCAGGGCCTATTTTTCATTCTTCCCACCTCTGTTGCCATGTTGACCACGGATGCCTTCCAGCTGGGGGTGGGGGGCATTACCTGGGACAGACCGTTCAAGGCATATAGACTCCCCAGAAGACCAACCTGCATATCAACGCCCTAGAGATGAGGACAGTGCTTTTAGCGTTGCAAGCTTTTCACTCCCTTCTTCCTCTAGGGACAGTTGTGATTCAGACCAACAACATGTCTGTTGTGTGGTATATCAACAAATAAGGTGGAACAAAGTCCTACCCCCTTTGTCGAGAAGCAATGAGTATGTGGCAATGTGCTCTCTCTACCAATTGCTTTCTGGTTGCATTGCACATTCCGGAGGATCATAACATATTGGTGGACAAGCTCAGCAGGCAGTCAGTGGTAAACAGGATTTTCCTCAGATAGTGTCAACCGTGCTGCAACCTTTTTGCCTCTCCCTTTAAGCAAAAAATGCAGGGAGGTACTTTGCTCTGATCCCTCCACAGGGACAGTCACTAACAGATTTTCTAGTCCATGCTTGGCCTCCTGATCTACTTTATGCATTCCCTCCTGTTCCTCTGATTCCCAAATGTCTTCAGAAGGCATGCAGGTTGAAGAGCAAAGTGATCCTTATTGCCCTTTTTTACCATCGACAAGTTTGGTTCACCTTCTATGGTCTCATCTAATTTGCCCTTAGTTGACACTGAAACCTTGTCTAGAATACCTGTTCCACCCCCTCGGGGCAACTCCAGCCAGATCTTCAGAACTTGAAACTAACCGCATGGTTTCTCCAGTTCCGATGATGGCTAGACAATCCAGGCTTTCTTCCTCAGTCCGAAAGATTCTGATTTCCTCCCAAAGTCTTCTACCTGGGAAATTTATAAAAGTAAGTGGAAAAGGTTTTCCATTTGAGCCTAACAGCATCACATTGACCACTTACGGTGCCTATTTTGGCAGCCTTGTATTTCCTAGCTGGTCTTTTTCATTCGGTGGCCAGCTTCTCTACTGTTAAAGTTAAGTTGGCAGCCATTTCTAATTTTCATATTGGGGAAAATGCTGCATCTTTAACTTCTTCTAGGCTTTGCAAAGCTTTCCTCAAGAGTACTGCTTTTCTTCTTCGATCCCATATCAATGAGCCTTCTCCTCTGTGGGATCTTACATTGGTTCTCCAAGCTCTGACTTTGCCTCTGTTTGAAACCACTGCAAAAGCAAAGTTAAATTTTTTGTCTTGGAAAACAGTCTTGTTAGTAGCAATTACTTCTGCCATGAGAGTCTCTGAGCTTCAAGCATTGCCTTCCAACCCCCCCAATCTTATTTTCCATAAAGACAGAGTTGCTTTACATACTAATCCTTCTTTCTTACTGAAGGTTGCATCAGTAAATACCATCAACCAATCCATTAACCTCCCTGTGTTTTTCCCGAATTTTCAAAATAAGGGTGACTATATGATGCACCTCTTAGACATTCATATACCATTGCACTTCTACCTGGATAGGGCAAAATCTTAGAAAATGTGATCAACTGTTTGTGGCTTTCTCAGATCCCAAAAAAGGGGAAGCTGTTATTAAAGCTACTATTGCTTGATGATTAAGGGATTGTATTTCTCATATTTATTCATAGAACAATGTTCCTTTACTGAGACCAGTCAGAGCTCATTCTGCAAGATGCATAGCCACATCCCAGGCTTTTTGTTCAGAGTTTCCTTAGAGGATTTTGTGCAGGTGCTTCATGGGCGAGTTCTCGCGCCTTTATTTTGCATTACAAACTTTAAAATCATCTCCAGGAATAGGGCTGCTTTTGTCTCTGCAGTACTCTGTAATGTCCTTCCATGAGGCTGCCCAGATCTATGTAGCTGGGGACTGTGTCCCACAGGTTTGAAGACTGAGCAGACAACATCAGATGAAGAAGTTATGTACTCGCCGTAACATTCCATCTTTGTTGTCTGCTTCAGTCTTTATCAACCTTTCCTCCCTCCTTCCCCTTTCCTTCTATCTGAAGGACTTGATAGATAACATTGGGAACCTTAATTCCTGTTTTGAGCTCCTGAGCATTCTTTTAAACTCTATCGATTTTAAGTATGTATTTTCTCTTCTTGGAAAATTGGCAGCAAACTTGATCTGAGGTATCTGAGAGGAGCAAGGCAGTATGGGTAGGGTGAGAGGCGATCTAGCTTGGAATCCTTAGCTTGCTGACGGCAGAGTCTGTTCTGAGGTTGGAACAGAAACCCACAGGTTTGATGAAGAATGAAGCAGACAACACAGATGGAACATTATGTTGAGTATATAATTTTTTTTTTGCAGGTTAATGATGTTTGTTCAGACTAACCGAAATGTTTTAAGACTCAGCAGTACAAAAGTTCGATTCACAGTCCATTCATATTTGCAGTTGCACATAATGGGCAAGTAATAACGTCAAATACATAAAGAACAGTAGGGAGATGGGGTTCCATTCATTGCCATATTTCATGGTGAGGAAGGGCAGCTTTTGAATTCTTATGGGAGGGAAGGGTATTGGGTACTGATGAAAAGAGGAAGGATGCATTTTGGAGGAAGGTTTCATGTCATGGTCAAAGAGTCAGGAAGCACAAACATGAAATGAATCATTTAAGCAGAGAAGCTTAAGGGGCAGTAAGTTTGAAGAAAAAGAAAGAGGGGATAATATTTTTAAGCAAAGGGTCAAGTAGATAAGTTTACCTTCAGAGGATAGCTATGCTTGGGCGATGAGCACCAAGCACTAGATTTTAAAAAGCCCATTTGTGTTTCATTGATCATTCATCCAAATGTAAGAGAAATGCACTCATAGTAGACTGTAACATTTGGTAGTGGATGACAGAAAACAGAAGCTGAAAGCAGTTGACTATGGCCATCTTTATTTATATATATATATATATATATATATATATATATATATATATATATATATATATATATATATATATATATATATAATTTATTTATTTATTTAAGATAGAACTTATGTAGCACCTTTTCCTTTCTTCATATGTATCTATTACGTGCACTATAAGAAGTGATTTCTGTATGAGAAACTTGTACTAATATTGCTACTGTGTGTCCCTTGGTCATGACTGAAAAGGGTGAATGGACCAGACCATTTACCAAATTACATAATTAAAAGCGCGCACTAGTTTGAGGATACCAGACCATATACTCTAAATACTGACACAAGTTGGAAGCACCAAATATCTTACTTGTGTGTGTGTGTGTGTATATATATATATATATATATATATATATATATATATATATATATATTTATACATATTTATACACTTTCAAATAATTTTACCTCCAAAGTAAATGAGAAACTGTGTGTGTAAATAAGACAGTGACAGCAAAATACTTTGCTTTACTGCATTTCTGATATTGTTTCACTAGAAAATGGACTTCGGTAATTCATTATTTTCAGTACATTTCTATTTATTTTATACAGAATTCCAAAATGTTTTATTAGTACAGTAGCAACACTTATCAAAAGTACAGTTTAATAAGCACCTTTTACTTGTTGCTGTCAGAGGATGTTACTGGCATTTTTAAAAATAAACCATACTTTAAGTGTTTTGGAAGTCTGTGGTTTGCTGTGCAAGTGCTGATGTAATAATAACCAAGTACCTGTGAGGCAACCTATCATGATAGTCTGGACTTGTGACGGGTCATTGCTATTCACTTTTGCTTCTGGAGTGTCATTGGACACTTCTATGACTTTTTTTTTTTTTTTTTTTTTGCTGCTCACGGCATCCCCTTCCCATAATCCCTTGCCATCATCTAACCCTCAGATCTCGTCTGCCGCTTAATCGTTCCAAACACGGTCCAGGCTCAAGCGTAGAGAATCTTAGATAAGTGATATTTTCTTGGCTTTCTTTTCTCTTTCTCCCCTTTTAGGGTACAATTGCTCTCTTCAACTGCTTTCCTTTTAGTTTAACTGTATTTCCCCCACCCCCTGGCACTACCTCGTTGTTGGTTTAGATATCCCCCCCCTTCTAGTGCTTGGAGTAGTTCTTTAAAAAAAAAAACTCTTCTGCTCTGTCTGTGTGCGTATGTTGTAGTTTCTCAGGATAGCTGAAAAGCCTGTAGGCTTTTAGAGATGCTGCTTGTGTGAGTCGGAAGATGCCTTGCTCCGACTTGCACGAGGAGTGTGTCTACTGTCCAGGGTTAGCCCTCCTGGAGATTGAATGCAACATTTGTGCATCATTCAACCCAGCTACTCAAAGGCTTGGCTCAGGGTGGTCTTCTGTCCTCAGTCTCACAAGTCTTCGCTTTAGCTGAAGAATCCTCCTCCTACCCCTAGGGCAGGGGTCTGCAACCTTCACTATCCAAAGAGCCGTTCCTGACCCCTCACCCACCAAACTAAATTCATCGGGAGGCATAACAGCTATCTGACTCCTAAAATGGATACAGCAGAGCTTATATGGTTTCATATATAGTTATACTAGATATAAAATAACTAAGTGTATAAGAACAATACCTAATATATGTCCATAATTGTGTTCCTGTGTTGATATTGCTTGATGTGTGTGTGTGTGGTAGTGTCCATTAATCCTCAGAGCTACAGGGAGCTACTACAGCAGGGTGGAAGAGACACTTGGCTCCGGAGCCGCAGGTTGCAGACCCCTGCCCTAGGGTGTCATCTTCCCACCTCCCTAAAAAGACAAGGCTCTTGGATCCCTGGATCAGAGGTCTATCATTCCAAGAGCTTTGGATCAGGCTCTTGGGTCTAAAGCCTCATCAGATCGGAGGCCTTCAGATCCAAGTAAAAGCAGACTGTCCCCAGATCCGACCAGTTTGTCGGATCCATCTGGTACGGCTCCCAAGTCTTCGGCTTCTATAAGGTTGTCAGATCCAGCAGTAGCATTGGATCCTATTGTTATAGAGAGTTCCCCTTCTGGATCCTCCAGGAGTTTGGATCCGAGATGGTGGAGCTGATCTCCTTCTCAAAGCCACAGAACTTTGGGATTTAAGGCCGGATCCCCAACAAGATCTGGCCATTCTTCAGCTTCATCCAGATCCTCCAGAAGTCTCCTTTCCTCTGACATGGATAGGATGATCAGGAGTTTCCTCAAAGCACAAATTGAGTTGGTCTTGCTGCCATCCCCAGCCCATGCGGCTAGGGGACCCTCCCCATCCATAGGTCTCCACACTCCTCTACCAACCCAAGGTTTTGGAATGTCAGGACCCAGAGATTCATAGTGAAGAGGCTATGTTGGGCATCCCGCCTTCTTGACACCGTTAGGGTCCCTGGCCAGCTCTGTTCCACAGCCCTCAGACCAGTGAAGGCCTCGTCTCCGAGGGGTCAGTGCTGGTTCCCCGGGAAGTGGGTTTGGGTCTGGATTTTTCAGACCACTCACTTCCCTTGGGGGCTTTGGCTTTGGACAGCTCAGGGCCGATATTGTCCAGGGGCTTTGGTACTGCATCAGGGTCCCTTCTCCCTTCCCAGGTGGCCCTGGCCTCCGTGGATGGAGGTGATTCGTCCAGTCTGTTAGCATTCTGGGTGGTAGAGAGGACCTTCTCCAGTTTGGTAGTTAGTTACCTCTCCTCCTTCTCAAGGTCCTTCCCAGCCTTTCTCTGGTTTGGGTGCCGAGGCGTCATCATCCATCCAGGGTCAGCCCTCTTGTGAGCGCCTTCAAATGGGCACTGCCCCTCTTGGGGTACCAATCTCTTCCAAGTCCTCCCCTGAGCCCACTGCAGAGGAGCCCCCTCGGAAAAGAATGTGTAAGAGGAGGCACTTGGACTACACAAAATAATTCCTCACTGAAGATACGTATTTTGAGGAGGGAGACTGGTCCCCCAGACTTCCACCAGAGGAGGTTTCCGTCGGCATCCTGGACGTTCTCAAGCAGAGACACAGATGGTCTTCCCAATCCTCTTCTTCAGAGGAGTTAGTGTTCCTGAAGGCGTTCAGGACGGTCCCATCTACTACCTGCCCCCCCCCCCCCCCCCTGCTGACAAGCTTGTGCATCTTATCGCCAGCAAGGCTTTGAATTAGCCGGACATGGCCTGTGCCCAAGAAAGCAGGTAAGTTCCTCAGTCCCCCTAAGGCTAGGTCTTTTTGGAGCAGAGGTCACTGTCAATGCCATCGTGGTGGTGGCTGCTACCAAGAAGGAGCTAGCTGAGCAGAGCTCCTTGGTCCATCCCCCAAACAAGGATTCCCCGGCGATTTACCATTTTGGAAAGTGTGCATTTGCCTCGGCTACCTTTGGTTTGAGAGTAACCAGATGTCCTATTCACATGTCGCAGTGTTCAGTACCAATGAGTTTACTTCTCTTGCTACCTGAACATCCGGCCAATATACAAAAGATTTCAGTCACTGTATGGTGCGTGGGATGTCTGGCGTAGCTAGCAGAGTGTGGGCCATAAAAGTGACATCTGCATGCACCAGCCCTCAGAACTTTTCAGCCGCTAGTCAAACGTCAGGTGTTCTGCCTTCTCGGCCATCTGATTCTAGAGAAATCAGATAAGTGCCCCGTTGGGGAACCTTTTCAGTCATTTTTTCTATTTCTAATGCTTGTTCATGTCATCCAGAAAGGGCAAGTGTAAGTGCACCTGTCAGATACCTCACAAGGACACCCTTGATCAGTGTCTGTTTTGTCTATGTAGGTCGCATGACTACAAGGCTTGCACCATCTGCCAGGCGTTTGTCCCGAAAACTCTTCACAGCTGTCTCCACGCACTCAACCTATACCTAGAAAACCACCGTCTCAAACAGCTTTGGGTATGGAGGGTTCTGCCAACTTGCCCGCTGAACCGCCAAGAAAGAAGGCCAAGACCGTCAGGCTTACTACTACCGCTGCACCCCGCTGCGCCTCATTCATTTGACTCTCAGCATTTTGGCAGACGGCTTGGTTGAAGACTCTGGCTCTGCTGCTTTAGATACTGTGGGTACCTACACGGAAGCTGCACAATACTACGTGGAAGGCACATCCACAGAGGCTTTTCCGATGCCGGGGGGGGGGGGCAGTGATTTCGGTAGGACTGTCTGTTACCTTCCAGTGGCCCGACACTAGGCCTTCCTCCATTCAGACGCCCGCTAGACTGTCTTTCAAAAGGAAGGGAAAAAAGCTTTTGTCTCCTGGCCCTCAAAGTACCCCGGACTGGCAGGCCTTCAGCCAAAGCCTCTTTAATGTCTTTATGGCCTTGCAGCCTACCACTCCAGGGGCATCAACTATTCCTCTTCCTATACTGAGCCCAAGGCCTCAGACATCCGATCCCTTCCAGTGGGAAGAACTCCTCTCTGATTCTTCTTCTGAGGAATCCCTTTCATATTCCTCCCAGCTTCTTTCTCCCCTGAGATATGGCTTCCCAGAGGAAGAATCTATGGACCCTGACTCCCCAGCAGGGGATTTAACTTTTGGGGAAACCATTACTAAAATGAAGGAACACTTAAAGTGGGAATAATCTGAAATTACATAGGTACAAAAAAGGTACTATGACCTCATTCAGATGGCGTCCCCAACCCCTACTGCTGTTCCGCCCATTCTGCCTGATTTTCTGGATGCCTTCTTATCAGCATCCTTGAATCCAGACTCATAGCCCCCTACCTCACACAGACCTGACAGATTTTATAAAGTCCCTGAGACTGCTAGATGTTTTTCGTGTTTCACTGTTGCAATCATCACACTTGGGTTATCCTGCCAGCAGTGGCCCTCACTTGGCCCTATTACCAGTGGCTTAGTATTTCTACGTCGGTTGCTGTTGCTTCAGGACTGACATCACGTCTTTAGTGGTATAAAAACAGGCAGTCGACTCCATTACATCAGTCTTTCTTGTCGAGCAGCCTGAAGCAGAAGCAGTTTGCATGAGTGCCGGTCGACTGCTACCTGAGTTTTCGTTTCCAAAAATGAATCATCTTGAAGTCTTCTAAAACTAAGTACCCCATTTAGGATCCTTTTTTCTTGCTCTAACCGATGTCAGAAAAAGTTAATTGTCTCACCTGTGGAAAGCAAATACCACATCAAGATTTCCATTCTTACTGCGTCACCTGTTTAGGCCCAGACCACGATGTACCTTGCTGCAGGTTTTGTGCTTTGTTCAACACCCAAACTATTCGTCATCTGGCCCTTATTGTAGCTAAATACTTTCATTCTCGATCTCCATATTCCGAAATGGCTTCGGTAAGCCATCCGACTACCCATCTTCCAAAAAAAGTAAGGATTGACAGAGAGAGACCGCACAGGTCCAAAACTGCCGATGATGCTTCCGTTAAGCTAGTCGCCAGTTCGCCGGTACTCAGTGAGGCACTTTCGCAGCCCCTTGCAGGCTGCTACCAAGACCCATTCGGAGTCCGATATGCCGCGAGACTCTTCTTTGACTACAGAACCTGTGAATGTCTCTACCTTGGATGGGTCCGGAGCCGCTGTGCAGGCACTGGCTTCTGAGGAAGTTCTTCGCTCTACCGATATTCGTCACAAGCCGATGACTTCATTCACGTCTTCAGTTCTTTCTAAAACTACCATGTTTCTAAGGCCAAGAGTACAAGCTACACCTAAAAAACTGATGACCCAAACTCAAGCGCCTGCTTCCTTGCCACAATCACAGATGCTTAAAATGGCGGAAGACCTGATTATGTTGATTAGGGGAGCCAGCCTTCCCCTGCTAAAAGAAAGACTTGTCCCCAGCAGCTTTATCTGACCAAGAGTCTGATGACTCTGAGGTTTCTGCTTATGAAGACATGCCCTTATCTGCCTATGAGGATTCAGATGCATAGGAATCCATTCCTTCTACCGCCCCTCCAGAGAACTTTTCTTTTGGTGAAACCCTACATACTTTGACAGAGCATTTCCATTGGGAATGCCAGGATTATCCTCCGTCCAAAAAGAGACTCAGGGAATTTTTAGACTTGGCACAGCACAGACCCTTGGCTATCTCTCCAGTTTTGGATGTTGTGGATGATGTCTTTATGTAGTCCAGTTTAGCTCCTGATACTTTACCCCCTTTTCCCAGGAAACCTGACCGGTACTACAGAGTCCCTGACTCGCACAAATTTCTTTTAAAAAATCATGCTGCTGATCCAGAGGTCATCTCCCAAAGACCTAAAGGAATAAAAGCAACTACAGCCAAGAATCCCACCCCCTCGGACAGGGATTCCTGACGTTTAGACAGATGGGATAAAAAAGTATACACCTCTGCAACTCTTGCCATTAGAGCATTAAATTGTCAGTTCCACGTGCTGAAATACCAGCAACATACTATGGAACATGTTAAGCAAAAATTATCTACCTTCCCTGACTGTGCAGAAAATAAAGAATTACAGGAGCTTATGCACTCTGCAAGCTAAGTCAGCAAGCATACCCTGCAATGTGGGTTTGACGCCCTAGAAGCATCTTGCAGGGCAGCAGTCATAGGTTCTGTGCGCTGAAGGCATGCCTGACTTAAGCAGACCTTGCCAGACCATGTCAAATCAAAATTATTGGACGCACCTCTGAACAATGACAATCTGTTTGGCACCAAAGCAGAAGAGGTTTTAAAAAAGATGGAAGAAAAAGCTAAGTCTATGCAGGCAGTCAAAGATATTTTGCAAGTGCAGCCTCCAAGATTCAATAGGCATTGCCCTTCAAAACATTGGTCCTTTCCAGCCCCCTCAAGGCCACCTCAAACTAGAACTAGGGGAAACAGACCCCCCCATGACTACAGTCTCAAGGTATGCAGAGATCTTAAGCAATGGAGTACCTCCACCTCTAAAACAGGGAGTGCTAAGCCACCCCCTTATGGAAAGAATTCACAATGACTTCTCATCTCCTCTCCTCACCTCTGTCCAATTGCTCGTGCCCCTAGGAGGAAAACTTGCCCACCATGTAAAAAACTGGACCTCTATCACCAACAATCGATGGGTCCACAGCATAGTATGCCAGGGGTACAAATTTTATTTCCACATGCTGTCAACCCCAAAAGGGTTCCCAGATTTTCCTACAAACCAGTGGGCAGAGGCACAAAACCAAGTTCAGTCCCTGCTCTCCATAAGGGCAATTCAGCCTGTTCCTGCAGAACAGATAGGCCAAGGTTTTTATTCCAGACTTTTCCTGGTACCCAGAAAGGAGGGCACTTGGCGCCCAGTCTTGGCTCTGTCCATTCTGAACACCTTCCTGGTGGTACCAAAACTCATAATGCTCACCCTGCAGCAGCTTCTTCCTATGCTGTCCAAAGATGCCTGGTTAGCCACACTAGAACTAAAGGAAGCCTATCTGCACATCCCAGTTAAGGACTCCTGCAGGAAATATCTACTTTTCAGGGCAGGACCTATGCATTATCAGTTCTCTGCACTTCCCTTTGGCTTATCCACTGCTCCCAGAGTTTTTACAAAATGCTTGGCTCCAGCCATTGCCTATTGCAGACATAGAAATATTCAAATTTACCCCTACTTGGATGATTACCTGATTCAGGCAAACAGGAAAAGCTGTTGCAGCACCTGACATTTATAAAGGACCTTCTAATCTCCCAGCTGGTGTACACTATCAACGTCAAAAAATTGTATTCCTGGGAGCAAGCTTGGACACAGCATCCCAGATAGGTTTGTTTTTCTGGAGTAAGGAATGCTATCTGACAGGCTACTTTTCTCAACTAGCCACCAAAACCCAGTTATCTGCAAGGAAAATCCTGCAAGCTCTAGGGTTCATGGCCTCCTACATTCTACTAATTCCATATGCCAGACTGCATATAAGGAAACTTCAATGGTACTTAAAAGTCTTTGGTGCCAACATTCTCAGGACCTGGAAACTATCATACCTTTGATACGTTGTCTAAGGAAAGAGTTCCTCTGGTGGGCAGCAGCATGCAACCACAAGGGACTTCCCTTTACACAACCCCACGCCACCCAGACCCTAACCACAGATGCATCAGACTATGCCTGGGGTGCACATCTGGATGGCAGGTGCATTCAGGGCAACTGGAGCCCAAATCAAATTAATCTGCACATCAACCAAAAGGAGATGCTAGCTATTTAGCATGCTCTGACAGCTTTCAGATCCCTACTCTCTCCAGGGCCCCTACTAATCAAAACCGACAACACCACAATGATGTGGTACATCAACTAGCAGGGGGTACCCACTCTTACCCACTCTGCAGGCTAGCCATGACCCTCTGGAACATGGCATCAGCCATGCATATTCACCTGCATGCTCAATTCCTGCCGGGCAAACAAAATTCTCTGGCAGACAACTTAAGCAGAAATCTCCTAGACCCACACAAGTGGCAATTAAACCACAACACCTTCAGCCTTGTGACCCAGGAATGGGGTACCCCGAAGGTGGACCTGTTTGCCTCCTCCTACAACCACCAGCTCAGCAAATTCTACACCAGGGATCCTCACAGCAAGGCCTGGAAAGTGGATGCCCTATACCTCCAGTGGGCAAACCTCTCAATCTATGCTTTTCCCCCTCTACTTCTTCTTACAAGAGTATTACTCAAGATAAAGGAAGAAAGACCAAGGCCAATCCTGATTGCCCCAGACTGGCTTTGCCAACACTGGTACCCACTGCTGCGCAGTCTGTCACCGTTGCCTCCATGGCACCTCCCACAGATCCCAACTCTCCTGACTCAGCAGGAGGGACAGTTCTTGCATCTGCAATTGCAGACCCTGAACCTCACAGCCTGGTTTATTCCTTGACCTCTCCTCCAGTGGCCAGCCTAAGCAAGCAGGTACTGGATGTCATACGTGAAGCCAGATGACCAAGTACTAGAAAATCCTGTGCTGACAAGTGGAAAATGTATTGTTCCTGGATCCAGACTAAAGGAGCGGACCCAGTACAGCCCTCCTTAACTCTCTTCCTGGATTACTTAGACCTACTCCACAGGGGCTTATCCTTCTATTCCATTAAGATCCCTGCCTCTGCCATCTCTGCTAATTACAGTACTGAGCCACCTCTCTTCTTGCACCCTCTCATCAAGCAGTTTCTGAGAGAGGCTAACAACTTAAGGCCACCAAGAAGAGCCCCAACCTTAGCTTGGGACCTTAATTTTGTGTTGGAAAAGCTCATGCTTACCCCCCTTTGAGCCTGCAGCATCAGCAGAGTTAAAGTTCCTCTCTTGGAAAACAGCCTTGCTTCTGGCCATCACTTCAGCCAGAAGAGTGACGATGCTGCAAGCATGTATGGCTGTGGAATCCTTTATTTTTCATGCTGACAGGGTCTCCCTCAGGACTAACCCAACTTTCATGCCTAAAGTGGTGTCCAGTGTGGCTCTCAACCACTCTATCCATTTGCCCACCTTTTTCCCTAATCCTTAGAATAAGGGGGAAGGGATCCTATACTCTTTAGATGTGCACAGACAGCTCAGATTCTACCTTGATAGGACTAAGACCTTTAGGAAATCTGACCAGTTGCTAGTCAGTTTTGCATCAGGGGCAGAGGGCAAGGCCATATCAAAGCAAACCATCTCCAAATGGATAGCACACTGTATCCATTTCTGCTACAAACACCATGGGGAAACAACCCCTTCAGGGGGTCAGAATACATTCCACTAGGGCAACTTCATCCTCTACAGCCTTTCTCAGAGAAGTCCCTACCAGAGACATTCTGGAAGCTGCAACTTGGAGTTCTGTTCATACCTTCAAGCATTACCACCTGCTATATTTTCCAAATCCAGGGCGGGCTTTGCAACCGCAGTCCTGTAGAGCATTCTAGCCAGCCCCAACTCTTCTTGACTGCTTCTACCCATTCTTCAGCTTTGGGAATCAACCCAAGTGCGAGGACTGCAACAGTGAAACACAAAGAATATAGTACAGTTGTGTACACTTACCATAAATGTAGCTGTTCGAGTGTATTCACTGTTACAGTCCTGGTTTCCCACCCTCCAGTCCCCTTGTCTCTCTCTCTCTGCCTCACTCCTTGCAGGGTTATTGGTATTTACTTTTTACTGGTGGTGTTTTTCCACCATAACTTAGCTCCTTATTTGGGGGCTTCTGACATTTGGGGCAAGAAAAACTGATGTAATGGCGTTTGCTGCCTCTTTTTATACCACTGATGACCTGACGTTAGTCCTGAAGCGACAGCATCTGACACAGAAATACTGAACCTTTGGTAGTCTGGCCGACTGGGGTTATCCTGCCAGGGGTAGACCCAAGTGTGATGACTGCAACATTGAATACACTCGAACATCTACATTTATGGTAAGTGTACACAACTGTACTTTTCTAATTGTGTCCTTTCCATTTCCACTGATAAGGCTTCAAAACTATTGCCTACCACCACCCTCCTACCTGCTGACAAGGACAACAAAACCATGGAATGTCTGGGTAAATATATACTTCTGCTACTCTGGCTTTTAGAGCTACCAATTACCAGACGCACATGACTAAATATGCCTTATCCCTTTTGGAGAACATCTCAAAAAGGAATTGTCTGACTCCCCTGATTTTGCTGCCAAAGCTTCACTGTTTTCCCTTGTTGACCCTCACCTCTCAGGTTACCAGGCACTTTATCAAGTGCAGTTACGATGCTGCTTAGGCCTCAGCCAGGTCAGCAGCATCAGCATCTCCCTTGAGGAGGTATTCCTGGCTATGCCTCCAAACTCTGCCAGATGACTTGAGTCAAGCTGGTTGATGCTCCTTTGAACAGTACAGCCCTGTTTGCAACAAAAGTGGCTGACATAAAGTCATTGCAACAAAAAGAGAGAGAGATGCAGGATTTAAAACACTTGCTGGTTTCTCCCGTTCCAAAATTCCAGAAAAATTAAATAGCAAAAACACAATTTTTTTGGGAAGCACGCTTACCCTCCTGCCTCTACAAGTCCTAGGAAACCACCAGGAAGCAGCCCACTCCTACCAGAGCCTCATCATCTGCTAGCCAGAGGCCGCCCTTTCAAGACCAGGCAGGTAGTGTTTGACTACCTGCCAAGCTTAATGCCCCCACCTTCCCCCTCTATTCCTCTCTCTCTATGCATCTCTCTCACTGTCTCCAAGTTTGGAGACTTGTCACTTTAGACAAATGGGTCCTTTCTATATAGAAAACCTTTACTTTATGACCTGGCACCTGCCTCCAAAGAGAAGGGGTATCCCACAGACACCAAAAGTACAGCTCCCCCTATTGCAGCCAGTGCTAGAAAACCTTATGGCTCTAGGCACCATTCAGACAGTTCTACTGTCTGCAAAATGAAGAGGCTTCTTCTCCAGGATTTTCCTGGTTCCAAGAACAGACAGTCCCTGGAGGCCAATTCTGGACCTTTCACTACTCAACCTCTTCCTTCAGGTAGCAACCTTCAAGATGCTGACCTTGCCCAACTCTCTTTCCGCTCCTACTCCCCCAAGGGTTCATGGCCACCTTAGATATCAAGGACGGCTACCTTCACATCCCTGTAATGCCCAGTTTCAGGAAATACCCGAGGTTCTCTCTGGGCTCCTCTCACTTTCAATTCTCTGCCTTGCCCTTTGGGATTTCCACTGCACCCAGAGTCATCACCCAATGTCTGGCTCCAGTTATTGCCTTCTGCAGAACAAAATGAATACAGATTTTCCCTTTCCTGAATGACCTGCTCATTCAGGCAGATTGCAAACAGGCCTTCCTGCAAGACTTGCAAGTTGCTATTACTCTCCTACAGTCCCTGGGATTTCAGATCAATTTTCCAAAATCCTAACTGGAGCCTACTCAAGACATTGTCTTCTTGGGGTGTAGGATTCATACAGGTATCATAAAGGCCTACCCCCCCCCCAAATGCAGAGAGCTTGACACAACACCTACCTCTGGTCCTCTAGACCACAGAATTGATGACAAGGCAGTACCTCAGGCTCCTGGGCTATATAGCATCCACTATCCCCATGTTACCGCTAGCAAGACTCCATATGAGGAAATTGCAGTGGTACCTCAGGTCAGTTTGGACCCAGCACTCCCACCCCCTTGAGTACAGGGTACCCTTCCTGCCCTGCCTCAAACTAGAAATTCATTGGTGGTTGAAGCAGGTCAACTTCAACCCAGGTCTTCCCCTCCAACCACCTCAACCCAAACAGATCATGTATACAGATGCTTCAGACTTGGGCTGGGTAGCAACTCTGGGGCACCTGGAAGTGCAAGGAGTGTGGCTGAGGTCACAGAGGAAGGAACACCTCAATATCTGGGAAATGAGGGCAATATTATTGTCCCTCCGAGCCTTCCAAATCAATCTCCTACAAGGACTACTAAAAATCTTTACAGACAGTAACACAATGCTGTGGTATCTCAACCAGCGGGTTGGGGTGGGGGGGGGGGCAAATGTTACTTGCTTTGCAGACTGTCTATCCTGGTGTGGGAACTGGCCACCTCCCAGGGAGTTACCTTACAGGCGGTCTACATACCTTCACAACAGGATTTTCAGGCAGACTCCCTCATCAGATCCATGACAAACGCACATGAATGGATGCTTCACAGGGATGTCTTCTTGGACCTGGTCCACAGGTGGGGTACACATGAAATATACCCGTTTACCTCCTCCATCAACAGTCAACTTCCTTCCTTCTGCACCAGACTTCCAGAACCTCAGGCTATGGCAACAGATGCCTTCTCAATTTCCTGGAAGGGGATGTTTCTCTATGCATCCCCTCCTTCCTCCTTGTTCAGAGAGTCTTGCTGAAGATCCAGCAGGACAGACCAAAAATCTTGCTGGTGACTCCCTATTGGCCAAGACAGCATTGGTTCCCCTCCTGTTACAGCTATCCAAGGGCAACCACCACAAGTTACCCCTCAGAGTGGACCTCCTCATACAGCGCAAGGGATCCCAAATATACCCATAGTGGCAATCCCTGCACGTCAGCCTGTGGGTGATAGGATTCTGATCCCTTTCAGACACCTTTACAATGAGGATGTGCTCACTGTCCAGGAAACCAAATACCAGGAAATCTTGCCTATCAAAGTGGCAGAGATTTTCCATATGGTGTCTCAAAAGGCAGTTGGTCCCATTGAAAAGCGAGACCCCTCTAGTACTGTCTTACCTGTCAACTTTTGTAGACAGGATTAGCTTTCTCTTTAAGACCAACTTGTCTGCCATTTCATCATGTCTTCCCCTGGATTCCACCTAGCTTCCAGACTACGGTTAAGTTATTCCTTAAAGGGGTCCTCCATCTCAGTCCACCTAGGAAACCCTCTCCTCCTTCATGGGACCTCAGTTATGTTTTAGAGAAGCTCGCGCTTCCCCCATTCAAGCCAGCAAATAAAGCTTCCCAAAAAAATTGCACATGGAAGTCTGTCCTCCTCGGGGCCTTTACCTCAGCCAGGAGAGTGTCAGAGTTGCAAGCCCTCATGGCTTTTCCACCCTTCCTAATATTCCACATGGACAGGTTTACTTTTAAAACTAACCCTTCCTTCATGCCCAAGGTGGTGAATGACCTTTCCCTAAATCAAGCCATCCACCTACCAACCTTCTTCCCTATCCCACAGGGAGACGTTGAGAGAGTACTCAATTCCTTGGATGTTCACAGATAACTCAGATTTTATCTGCACAAAACCAAGTCCATCAGACAGGCTGATCAGCTGTCTCCTTCCACCCCAGGGCCCTAGGGAAGGCAGTATCAAAACAAACAATTTCAACATGGACTTCCAAAGCTATTGCCTTTTGCTACAAATCCCTGCAAGGTACTGTCAAAGCACATTCCACCAGGGCAATGGGCCTTCTCAGGGGCCATCTTCAGTGGTTTGTATACCTCTACTATAATGGAAGCAACCACTTGGTCTTCAGTGCATACTGCAAGTTAGACCACATATCTAGGACCAGAGATGGTTTTGTCAGGGCTATCCTCCATGGATTCCTGGAGAACTCTACTACGCCACCTCCCTGTACTGCAACATGTGAATAGAAGGACATAGAAAAGTTGTATAAAATGTTACCATAACCATAGATGTCCTCTTCTATGTTTCAGTATTTCTTTTCCCACCTACCCTTCCTGTTGTACTTCATTTTCCTTCCTGGATGGCAGAGGACTGGCATTGTCCTTGCTAGGACTGGTTCCAACTGGGGCTTACAGTCCTGAGGGCTGGTGCCTGCAGACATCACTTTTTTATGGTCCACGCTATTCTAGCCATGTCAGATGTCCCATGCACCATAGAGTGACTGAAATCTTTTGTATACAGGCTGGACGTTCTATAGCAAGAGGATTAAACCCATTGGTACTGAATACTGCAACATGGAAAAGAAGGATATCTATGGTTATGGTAAGATTTTACACAATGTTTCTTTACTTGACACACTTTACCCATCTTTAGAGGGATTTAGTTTCGGAGCTTGCCACTTTCCTATCGGAGTTGTTTCCTCCAGAGAACTTCAAGCAAGTCTCTCCGAGGCTGTACACTCTCGCATGCCTCGATGAGGCTGATCTCCAGTACTGCAGAGGCCACCTCTCGTGCGGCAGGCACAGGCATCGCTATCAGGCATCATGCATGGCTTCGCCTCTGTGGGTTTACTAACTCCCCCTTTGATGGTTCCACTTTATTTGGACCATCTGTTAAAGAAACCTTAACTCGCAGTGAGCAGGAAGGCAAGACCGTTTCTGCAGTTGGGATCAAGTTCTTTACTCCCCAGAGGTATATTTCCTAAGACCCAGAAGGGAAGTAAGAAACTTGGGTCCCAGAGGACTCTGTGTTCCTTTCAGGATGCTTCCCAGGGATCCTCTTCCACAGGCTGGGGAAGGGGATTCAACTGTAGACACTGCCTTAGGGGCAGAGGAGGTCCACGAAATCAGGGCTCCCGAGAACCCTTCTCAGAGAAGCCCTTCCAGCCAGCACTCCTGATGTGCTACCCAACTGTCCTGGAGGCAGTCGGGGGTCATCTCACCTTTCACCCACTAGCCTGGACAAGTCTCACTTCTGATCAGTGGGTTTTAAAAAATTTTTTCCAGGCATTACCCCGTTCCCCTTCTGTCAACCTCCCCCTCCAACTCAGATTGCTTCCAGATAGGCCAACTCTCCCTCGCAGGGTGGTACATCTCCAGGTGCAAGACCATTAAAAAAGAGCCATTCAAGAGGTCTCAAGAGGACAACAAGGTTCCGGAACTTAATCTCCCTTTTTTTTAGATGCCAAACCAGACTGAGGACCTGCGTCTAATTTTGGACCTCAGGGAGCTAAACCTTTCTGTCAAAAAGTCCAAGTTCCAGTTGGTCACATTACAGTCCATTCTGCCTCTCTTGCACAAGGATGATTGGATGTGCTCAGTGGAACTCAAGGACGCATACTATCATATAAAGATCGGACACTCCAGGAGACGTTTACACTTTCGCTTGGGGCCAATCATTATCCGTTCAAAGCCCTGCCCTTTGGACTCACCACAGCCTCCCAGGTGTTTACCAAATGTATGGCAGTGGTGGCAGCTCCTCTCCAGCTGCAACGTTTCCAGGTTTTTCCATACCCGGACGATTGACTTCTCATGGCTCCCACAAGACATTGACTAACGCTGGCAACCAAGTATGTCCTCAGACTTTTCTAGCATCTAGGTATCACACTGAACCTGCCCACGTCAAATCTAGTTCCAAGCCAAAACCTGGAATTCATTGGAGTCGTTCTGGACATGGTATCAAAGACTGCAGCACTGCCTACCCGCAGGGTCCAACTGATTCGGGGAGAAGTTTCTCTTTTGTTGAACCTAACACGCCCGGCTGTTCATTTGATTCTCAGAATACTAGGCTCTATGACGGCTGCCATTCCATTGGTGCCACTCACCAGGTATCATATGCGTGTTCTTCAATGGACCCTGGTGGTCCGGTGGTCCATTCGGTCTCCGCACATGTCTGACAAAATTTACATGGGTATGCAGGAATCATCTTATTTGGTGGCTCTGGTCTCAGGACCTTTTGTCCTCCCCTGCCCAAGTCCACAGTGACCACAGATGCCTCCCTTTTGCGGTGGTGCATTTTCAGGGCAGGACGATTCAAGGCATGTGGTCCGCTAGAGAGACAAAATTGCACATAAACGTCCTGGAGATGAGAGCAGTCCTTTTAACGTTACAAGCCTTTCAGGACTGCCTCCCTCTGGGGACCATAGCATTTCAAGCAGAGAACATGGCTGTAGTCTGGTACATCAACGATCAAGGAAGAACACGGTCTTATCCTCGGTACAGAGAGGCTATGAGTGTGTGGAAATGGGTGAGGTCTTCCAGGTGCTTTCTTCTTGTAAGTCATATACCCGGGAGGTCCAAAGTGCAGGCCAACAAACTCAGCAGGTCCATCTTCAGTCCTCACTAGTGATCCCTGAAGTGAAATTGTAGACAGAGGAAAGGATGGGGATAAGCATAAAGACTTGCATGATTCTCTCTCCTTACTGGAGTTGAAATTTCCTCTGTCTCAGGAAAATATTTTTCTCCCCCCTTCCTCCTTGATATCTTTGGACAGATGTCCCCTGTCTCCGGTTCCTAGCAGACAGTCATCTGAGAGGGGAACTATCAAGATTTATTCCTTCAAGACTTCCTTTAGTAGTTCCTGTAATCTTTCAAGAGTACACCAGAAGTCGATTGGGTGCCTATGATGATGATGGCCTTTCTTAAGACTCATCCCATCCCCTTCTGCATCTGACCAGCCAAAGTGCAGCTTTGCCCATCATTTACCCAGTATTGTTTTTACATAGCCTGGATGAAAGAACTCAGTCTTCATTGCTAGGAAGTTAAAAAAATGGAGATGCATGACTGTGAATTTTGTGCCGGGTACTTTATGTATTTATAATTATTGAACATAACTACTGGTCAAATTTTGATTTCTCAACATATTATTGATCATTTTACACTGTTAAAAAAAGCCAATCTATGGCTTATCTTGTAAAAACCCAGTTGAGTGAATGATGGGGAAAATTGCACTTTGGTCTGTTTTGTCCAGTCAATGTAACTAGATTTAATGCTTTTACACAATGATGATTGGTCCTCTTTAGGTTTTTCCTTTTTATTGGTCCACAGTATGGGGTTGTGTTTATGCTACTTTATTCGCTGATTTGATATCTTATTTTATTCAATGGTTTTGAGGACGTCATCATTGATGAAAGTGCTTAACAGTAACCTTGATTTTAACTTTGGATATTAAAAGTTCTGCGAGTGAGTTCTGACCTATCTGGCCGTTTTTATTGTAGATAATTGCATTACAGTGACAAACCACTGTGCAGTTTACCCATAACAAAGGGCGAATTATCTTCCTAAGGAGAAAAATTCATAGGAAGTTATTCCATGGGGATTCTGTGTCACTGCCACCTGTCTTGCCGTTAACCTATTAAGCTCTTTACTGTACAGATGTGGCTATGGTCCCAGATCCCAGAAACCAACTTCATTTAAAGACATATTGTTTACTTTTTGTGGATGATTCAAAGTTAAAAGTTATGTACTTACCATAACTTGGGATCCGTGTTGTCCATTTTCATTTTTCCTCACTATTGGGTTATGGATCCGACCCTTGGATCCGACTCTGCTGTATTTTTTTACTTGGATCCTAGTCAGGAGCGCCTCACTCTGCCCATAATGCCCTACAATCTGTGCAGCTTCCGCAGATCAAGTTTGCTCCCTTATTGCCTACTGAATAAAGAGACATAATAGAAGGAAATCAGAGGCTCAAACCAGGAATTTAAAGATTTCTGTAAATCCAGTATGTCTTCTAGAGCTAATAGGATGAGGGATGTCTGGGAGGGAAATTGAGGAAGATACAGTCAGTAATCCATTTAGCCAACATAACTTCGAAACTGCTTGACCTAGATGGTTAGATAAGAAAAGCAAATAGTTGGTAAGACTTTCTGCACTCTCTTGTTCTATGTGGGTAGAACCACAGTTGTCTATGAACATCAAGCGGAAGTAAAATATATTCGCCCTTGTTAGAAAAATTTGGAAAGAAGACTGGAAACTGTATAGACTGGGTTATATTAGTCTCTGTGGCTACCTTAGGCATAAAGGACTGGTACAGAGAGAAACTCTTTTAAGGTGGTTTTGATGAGGCCTGAAGTTTGGAAAATGTTTTTGCTGAAGTAACCACTACCAACAAGATGGTTTTCCACAAATGGAATTTCATTTCACAATCCGCTGGTTCAAAAGGCTTTTGAGTTAGTCCTTGAAGAATAACTGTTAGGTTCCATGGCGGAGTAGGATCTTTTATTGGGGGCTAAGCAGAAAAATCCCTTTCATGAAAGCTTTGCATAATTTAGACATATTAAGGGAACCAGAAACAGCTCTGACATGAACATTTGAAATATCTGCCAGCTGAAGTTTTATAGTAGAAAAACTAGATCCTTCCTTGGAGAGAAGTAAGAAAAAGAGAAGGATGGCTGAAATTGAGGCTGAGAAGGGATCAATATTCTCTTTGCAATCCCAAATGGAAAACCTCTTCCATTTGCTTATATACTTTTTTGTAGTAGAAGCTTTTTGGGAAGCTAAAACTATGTCTTGAACAGGGAAGCAAGTCTGGACCTTTGTAGAATTACTGAAATTGGACAGTTTGAGGGTGAGTAGATTGGAGTGTTGGTTCTCTAATGGAAAAGAGAGGAGGTCCTGTCTGGGCTCCAGAATCCATGGGGGATATTTCAGATGAGACCAGAGAAAAAAAAACCATACCTGACAAGGCCAGAAGGGAGCAATGAGGATTACTGAACTTTTCAGCCATCTGACTTTCTGCAGAAGCTTTGGGATCAATGGTCGAGGGGGATAAGCATAAAGGAGACTGGAGGGCCAATTGTGAACTAGAGCATCCCTTGGTGACTCCCCCAGAGGAGGGATCAGAGTGAAGTACTTGCTGCACTTGTTCTGGGGGGGATGCGAAGAGGTCTTAGCAAGGTTGGTCCCAGCAGCCGTAAATTAAATTTGCAACTGAATGATTGAGGGACCACTGTTGAGGGGTCAGAATGGACCTGCTGAGTTTGTCTGCTAGAACGTGGGTTCTCCCTGGTATATGTGTTGCAGCTAGTAAGCGTTCTGAAGATATCACTCATTCTCAGACCCTCATGGCTTCTCTGTATAACAGGTAAGAAGAGGTTCCTCCTTGTTTATTACTATACCCAACTACTGACATGTTTTCAGTGTCTATTGCAATCGTTCTACATGGGAAGCTGTCTTGAAAAGCTTGCAACATTAGAAGAACTGCTCTCATCTCCAGATCATTGATGTGCAATCTGGTCTCCAATAAAGACCATGTGCCATGAACCATCTTTTCCTCAAAATGCCCCCCCCCTTCTTTGGGAAGTGTCCATGGTCACTGTGGCCATAGGAAGAGGAATGAGTGGCATGCCTAGGAAGAGATCATCTGAATGAATCCACCACTGAAAATGACATTTGCAAATCGGAGTCAAATTGATAGGAACAGATAATTGTTTGGTAAAGAAACAGATAATTGTTGGTAAGGAATAGAAGACTGAACAGCTAAGGTCCATTGGAGAACTTGTATAAAGAAACTTGCTAAGAGCACTAGGATGATGGCAGCTGACATAGTCAAGAGCTTGAAGTATCAATCTCGCCGAGGGAGACTATAAAGAAATGAGTTCCCATACTTGGCGTCTCAAGGATGCTATGCAACAAGGAGTCAAAGAAGTTATTTGGCAGGCTGTATCAAGAACACGGATGAATTATAATCGCTGAATGGGGGAGAGGTTTGATCTGGCAAGATTTATGGCAATGGTCTGGTAGCTGAAGATCTGGAACAAGTAGTCCCTGACCTGAAGTAATTGATGCTGGGTTGGAGCAGTGAGAAGTCAGTCATCCAAATACGTAAACGTCTGGAATCTTCTTGGTTTCAGGTGAGCTGCCACTGCTGCCATGTATTTGGTAAACACCCTGGTGGCTGTGGTGAGTCCAAAGAGCAGAGCTCTAAACTGCTAATGACAATGACTGGCTCCCAGCCAGAAGAGCAAATGACTTCTGGAACATCTGTATATTTTGATGGGATAATAAGCATCCTGAAGGTCTGTTGAGCACATCCAATCGTCCTTGTGCAACAGTGGTAGAATGAACTGAACCATGACCACCTGGAAATTTGACTTCTTTATATGTTGATTTACATTGCTCAGATCTAGAATGGGTTTCAGGCCCCCCATTTTCTTTGATAATAGAAAGAAGCTGAAGTAAGTTCCAAATCCTTTGTTCAGTTGGGACCTCTTGGGATGACTTTTTTTTGCAGTAATTTTTGGATTTCCAGTACTGCATGCTCCCTCTGATTAGTTGGAATGTATAGGAGTTTCTTTTGTTCCACCGGAGACAAAAGAGAAAAGGGAATGTAATAACCTCTGGATAATATGCTCAACATCCAGGCATTTGTTGTCAGATTGGCCCAGGCAACAATGATCACCCAATTACCTCCAGAGGTGGATGGCCAGGCAGCGATTCAACAACGCTGATGGGACTTGTTAGAGAGAGGTTCTCTGAAGCCCTTATTCTGCAGACCCCCTCTGCCTCTGGGGTGGCATCTACCATTGAAACTTCCTCCTCTGTCTTTGAAGGAAGAATCTCTGCGTTGATCCTGAAGAGTCTCAAGATTTTCAAAATCAATCAGTAACCTATCCTAAGCCATTAGCTAACAATCTGTGGAGGAATGTTTTGACTTTGATACCATACAACTGGAATCGGTCTCTTCCTGATAACATATACTCAATGCATTTTGATTCATATAACTTAGATATGTTATCTTAATCTACTACTGTCAGGCTTAATGTAAATATTGTATATAGTTAAGTAGTTTATTAAAATGTAAACAAATTTTCATTATGCTATCTGTTTAAAAAAATATATATATATTTTCAGAAATGAAGTCTTAACGGGGCTGATTTCTGGAGAAAGTGTGCTGAGGGATAGAAAACTCTATCCCAATGGCAGACATCTTTACTTACTGCTCGCTTGCGGATAAGAGGCTCTTTGATGGATGACCCAAACAAGGATGAGCATTCAAAGGGGCATTGACAAAAAGGGCTCCTTAAAAGATTCAGCAAAGTCACAAAGCCTCATCCAGGCATGCCTTCTGTCTGCAGTACCTAAGCTGGCTGCCCTTGAGGTATCCTTCGCTGAATGGGAGATGAGCCTCAGGAAGGAGTTAGACACAGAAGCAAGATTAGCCAGTTGGGGAGATGCTTTCTTGAAGTCCTCGTCTGACTTGGTCTCTGTCTCTACAAGAGAGTTAGACACCTTCTTGACCAAATCTCTCTGCAAACGAATGAAATGTGCCAAGTAATTTAAGAATTAAAACAAACGTATCTGATGGATAAATGTGCTTGCCAAGCCTGTCCTTGCTCGAGACTGTATTCGGCAGATGGGCAGAGGAGCTCTGTTCAGCTAGCTCCTTCTTGGTGGCTGCTGCTACAACAATGACATCAACAGGGACACCCTTGGACCAGTGAAGTCTGTCTTTGGGGGGAACCAGAAACCTGTTTGGGCATTTGGGGATTCATTCAGTAGGGTCTGGCTGTTTCCAAGCCCGACGGGAGACATAAGTCAATAAGATCATCTGCTGGGGGGGTACCAGAGACATAGACTGGCCCTCCCTGAAAGCATCCACAAATACAGACCCATCAGGAGGAGGAGGTTGGGCCGAACAGCCACCTTTCTGCTTAAGAATCTCCAAGATATCTATAAAGGGGACATCATCAGATGGTAATGGTGGGGATCCTTCTTCTTCATCAAAGTCTGTATTTTCTGTGAGTGATTCCATTTGGGAGTCAATGTGCCACCTTTTGCATGTTTTCTTCCAAGGAACCTCCTCTGTAGGGTGTTCAAGGGAGGGATTGGAAGAAAGGGAGGCTTCTTCAGGGGGGAGGGGGGGGAGAACTTGGAGACTCCTTGAGGCAGTCTGGGCTCAGCACTCAGATCCAGTGAAGGATTAGGGGTGGATCTGAGGCAAAAGAGGTCAGATTTCTCTGAGAAGAGAAAGCCCTTTCCACAATCTGGAAGGTCGATGGACCAGGAGAAACTCCCTCCATCTCTCAAAACAGATAGCCAAAGAAATATGGATGGGAAGCACCCTGTATCCGTGGTCCCCAGACAGGATCAGACCCAAGCTGTCAAGGGCCAAAGCACTGAGAGGAAGGGACGGGTCCGATAAGGTCAAAACCAAACCCTTCCCTGTGGATCCAACACTGACATCTCAGAGCCAAGACCCACTGTAATCCGGCGATCTCAAAGCAGAGGGTAGTCAGTGTAGCCATCGGAGTCGAAGAAAGTAGCTTCTTCTGATCCAGAGCAAACACTATCTGGTACCTATGGTCCTGGGATTCCTAAGTCAGATCAGAGAAGGAGACTGGATCAAAGCAGCAGGGACACAGCTAATAACACCCCATCTGGATTTGAATTTTGAGAAAACTCTGCATCATTCTGTCCATATCAACATTCAGTAGACTGCTGGAGGACTTAGAGGAAGCAACAGAAGTAGATCTGGAATTCTGGACAGGGTTTGGAACAGTTTCGAGGGCAGTGTTGGGGAACTGTCCTAGTGGCAAATTCTGGGGTTTGGGTCCTAACTCTCTGATGCAAGGTAGAAGAAATTGACCTAGGAGAGGCAGTTACCTGAGAAGTGCCTGCCTGATCTGAAGAGCGCTTTAGATTTGAAGGTGCAGAATTAAGTCCTGGATATGAGAAAGGTGAATTAGAGGTCTTAGCAGACTTAGCCGGAGGCTCCAAAGAAGCTCTTGAAATATTTTGGGTGTATTTCCTCTGCTCTGAAGCTCCAGTAAAGCTAGCTGGGATAGTTTGAGCCCCCCCCCCGATGATGAGTATGAAGCAGGCAACAGACCTTTTAGAATGATTGTTCCTCCGGCCAGCGATGGCTCGGGGGTCGAATCCCTCGCAAGTATGACAATCTGACTTTGTGATCTGGTCCTAAACTATATCCACATTTACTATGCACATTGGAATGGGGAGTCATATGCCCATATTCCAAGCAGCACTTGAATCCTGTAGGCTTATCTGACATGATACAGGAGAAAATAGTTTAAATATAGCCATAAGTTTAACTATAACACTAACTGTACACTAAATAACCACACATCAAAAACACAGCAACCCTAACTAGTAACTACCAATAATAAAATACAAGTAATGAGTGTAACCATTTTTTTTTTGATAAATACGTAAAACAATTCATGCTAGAGGGAAAAAAGAAAAACAGAAAGGTAGAAATGCCAACCGTGTGGAGATAGAAGCAGGACAGAAGGGTAAACACACTAGTCCCTAACGTCTCAAATCTGAAAGGGAGGGGAGGAGACTAATAGCAACAAAGATAAGAAATAAAGAAAGAATAAGTATAATAAGCAAATAACTAGATGGTCACCCAAGAATGAGACCAGGAATCCTCATCGTACCAGCTAGGTGGCAAACAAGATCTGAGGAAGCTACAGAGATTGTAGGACATTATGGGTAGAGGGAGGAGCTTGAGACTAGGATCCAAGTCTAAAAAATGCACCCGAGTTGGATCCATAACCCAGTAGTGAGGTAAAATGAAAAGGGCAACATCAGATTTGTGTGTAGTTCATCAGATGATGAGTTGAAAGCACAACAACAAATTGTTAAAGCTTTCTAAGATGATATAAGAATTTCATTTGGTCTTGATAAATGTGCAGAAGCCACATTTAAACAGGAAAGGTGCACCACCAAGAAAATATCATCTGCGACAGGAATGTTATACAAAGGAACTTAAAAAGAGGGAGTGTGTAAATATTTGGAAATGGATGAAAAGACATCAGTTAAACATGAACAAATGAGAATAAAACAAAGTAAAGAATACTTTTAGAAGACTAAAACTAATATTGAAAATTGCCTTGACATCCAGGAATAAAGTCCAGGCTATAAACCAGTTTGCTTTGGGGTGATTCAGAAGACAGTCTGGTGAGGAAGATTTGGGACAGACAGGAAAGAAGGGAAGAGGAAGCGAGGACGTCCAGCAAAGAGGTGGCTGGATTGTGTGAAAGAAGATGTGCACCAGTCAGGCATGAGTGTTGAAGAAGGCAGGTGGCACTGAATCGAGAGAGTTGGTGACGGTTAATATGAAACCTCAACCCTGTGAAGAAAAAAAAATGGGAAAAAGGGGGATGCCTGGCCCAAAAAGTCTCTGATTGGCTGGACAGGAAACGAAAAATGGTTCACTCTTGCTAATTGATAAATAAAATCAATGGGCCGGATTCACGAAGGCTTGCACGGAGTGTAAGAGTAGTGTAAGACTCCATGCAGCCTTCGCGATCCAGGAACAGCCCAAAGTCCGTGTAAGAGTCAAGCTAAAACGGCTCTTACACGGAGTGGGCGTGGATAAGCTAATCAACTCACTTGCAGCCGAATAGCATGCAAATGAGGCTGATTAGCGATCCAGGAAGCCCAGAACAGCCCGTGTAAGAGCCGTTTTAGCTGCAGAAATGTACTCAGTTGACAACTGAGTACGTTTCTGCAAACACGGCAATGGAGCCATGTCAGCTCCAAATAAAGGGTGCATACATGATAGGCAGCATGCCAATGGCCAAATATGTGGCCATTGGCAAGGTGACCCCATGCAAATATATTAAAAATAGAAATTTTTTTTTCGGCGATTGCCGATGTTTAAACCCAGCGCAGCCCCGTGCAAACGGGCTGCGCTGCATAGAACATAAAAACAAAGGTTTTAAACCTACAAATGTAGGTTTTATGCAATACATGGAATGTCAATGGAGGGACCAGCAGAGCAAAACCAACATGGCCACCGTGTAGTGGTTGCTAAGGGGGGAAGCAGAGTCGAAGAGATGTAACTAAGCATTAGTAGGCAATCTGATGCAAATGAGTGTAAGGATACTGAATTCCACTGTCACATAGCAAATGAGCACATTCTGAGTAGTGTAAGAGTTACATACGGGGGAGGAACAGAGTAGGAGATAGGTGACATCACAGGGGGGAATGGTAGAAAGAGATGCAGTTCATTGGAGGTTAGAGTTACATGACAGATGTCAGACAGATATCAAGGAAAGAGGTGTGCCACTAAGTAAACACGAGAAAGTCAAGAAATGGAAGGTGTGCACTGTTGCCTACACCAAAGTTTCTTGCTGGACGTGTATGCGCACGTGTGCGCGCCATGAAGCGCGAGTAAGGCAGTGTGCGTGCGTGTAAGGCAGACTCAGCATGTGGGAGCGTGTTGGGAGATGTTTAACACCGTGTGCGTGGGCGTGCACGAGTTTAAAACCGAATAAGCAGATTCTGAACTGTGTAAGTATGTGTGCGCGCGTGTAAGCCACTGTGAGCGTGTTTCTGCTGGTTTGCACACGGCTCCACCCTGAGGAAACAGAAAGGAAAAAGGAAGCAACAGATGTAGTAGGAAGTTAGCAGGGAATACTGCTGGAGCTAGCAGGTGAAAACAATTAGATGCAGGCAATTACACAGGCAGAATACTAGGCCAGCCCAGCACTTAAAACTCTGCAAACAGCAGTGCAGAATGTTTCTCTCAAGAGACACTGCAAGACAGGAGTTAAGTTATCAGAAGTGAAAACTGAAAAAGCTGAACTCAGAGCAGAAATGTTAGGGGCTGCCATAGCTGTCATAATGAGACATAGGTGACTTGCTGAGGGTGGTGACAATGCAGATGGTGCCAGACAACCCACAGTGAGGAGACGGAGAAGAGTGTACAGGCCCAGGGTCACCTACCATGGGTTACATGAGCTGGAGATAGTAGAGCGCTATAGAGTGGACAGAGACCTCCTGCAGCAAATAGTGGAGCTGTGCAGGCCACGCCTCACACACAGAACCAACAGAGGGGAACCCATCCCAGTGGAAACCAAGGTATGTGTTGGCCTAAGAATACTAGCAACAGGTACCTTCCAGAGACCAACTGGTGATATGATGGAGATATCACAGGCATCAGCTTCCAGGGTACTGCACCAGTTCCTGGATGCCATGTCAGCACATGTCGGTGATCATGTATACTTCCCCAATGCCCGTGAGGTATTGGCCAGCAACATGCATCTCTTCCAGCAAATAGCGGAATACCCTGAGGTAGTGGGTGCAATAGACTGCACGCACATACGCATCAAAGCACCAGCCGGTGAGCGGGGTAGGGCATACATCAACCGCAAGGGCTTCCCCTCCATCAACTGCCAGGTCGTGTGTGATGCCCAGGGCATAATAATGAATGTGTGTGCTGGCTGTCCTGGGAGCTACCACGATTCCCACATCTGGCATTTGACACAGCTGTACCAGACATTTGCCAATGGGGACATCCCGCACGGACACCTAGTGGGGGATGCAGGGTATGCACTGGAGCCGTGGCTGATGACACCCATCAGAAACGCACACACACCTGAACAGGAACGCCATAATGAGGCACACGCACAAACACGTAATGTAATAGAGCATGTGTTTGGGCTGCTCAAGTCACGGTTCCGGTGTCTGGACACATCTGGTGGAGCCTTGCAGTACACACCAACTACATGTACCCAAATTGTCATGGTATGTGCTATGCTACATAATATGATCTTGCAAAAACAGCTGCAGCAGGACCAGCATAGGGCTGGGCCAAACAGCCCCCCACCATTGCCAAGGCCACCACAGGCACAGCGTGACTCGGAGGAGGAACAACCTGAGCCTGCCCCAGTAGGCAGAAGGAGGCGTGCCCAGTATGCCCTGGCCTTGGCAAAGAGGCAACGCATAGCACATACATTGGCTCAGTAGGAACCTTGGGAATGATACCCCTCTCTGACTATAGTAACAGGGATGCCTAATGTGACACAACCTGCTCTCAAACATGTACAGGGAAGTGTAATATGCGCATCCAACAGAGGCAGCCCTGCAGCACCACCTGAGGCATGAATGCTATGTGTTAAGTAATGTAACACCAAATGCACACCTGAGGACCCTGACTAACATCCTACCCTCAACAAGCAGCATGCCACAACATGACAACGAGATGATCAAGTGCAACAATTGACTGATGTATTGCAGTTACTCAAAGGGGACCCAATGTGTGCCAGTCTGGGATGACATGCTGAGCATGACATGATGCACCACTTGCTAGGACTGGCGTGCACCTATCAGTGCAGGCCGTATGGATACTGGCAAAGGCTGTTGTCACGCACAGTGTGCCCTGAATAGGTAAGGCTCAAAACACAAACCTATCCCCATAGGTACCAGAAGGGATAAGAATAAGATAAGGGATAAGTTGAAACAGCAGGATGCATGCAGTCTAAGCTCACCCAGTATGGAGAATGTTGATAACTGTGCTGTAACAGAAAACTGAGGCAAGGCTCACAACAGCACCCTAACACTACCAGGTTACACCTCATACTGTGCTCTACAGCCTCAAAACTTGGAACAAGCTACAAAAGGAGGGTGACTAGCAAGAATTGCCAAGGATAACCACACCCCCATGTTGGTACCACCACAAAAAGCAGCATGGACTAGCCATGCTCAAGTAACAGTGGCTAAAACTGCCCCCCAGTTTACAGCCTGCTACAGACTACTGGCCCAACACCAGGAACTGCATCCGGCCTATGCTGGAATACATGAATATATCAAGTCCTCCAAACCACATTATATTGGGCGACTGCAAATACCCAGACATATAGACTGGGAGCATTATACCAGCTGCAACAGTGTAGGACAAAAGTTCATCGAATCCACAAACCAAAAGGCCCAGGAACAACGTACCACACCCACAAGAGGGGTAAGCATACTGGATGTGATAATCAGCAACATGGGTACGGGATGTCAAGATGAGAAGTGTATTGCCCACTGGTAAAACCAGACCATATAGTAATCACACTGGATATACAAATCCTGACCACAGTCCCTGGCCGGGAAACCGCAGTGGAAAACATGTGCTAAGCAATATTTGCACACCTCCAAACTGATGTGGAATCCACTAAAGGTCCCGTGCAGGTGCAAAATATGGGCCACACCTCAGAACCTGTAATACAGCCATTCCATGAACACTGCCAGGAATGCTTGGATTATGCAGTCCTAAATTAAAACAAGACACAGTGCCTAAATCTGGCATGGTGGACACCAGCCATAACCAAAACATGCAAGAGAATGAGGAAGCTACTACATGATACAGCAAACATGAACAATGAAGTAATTACTGATCAGTAGTATGGCAATAAAATCTGTCCACACATGCAATCCACTAAGGCCAGCCACAACAAGTGGAATCTTGTGAATCCTGAGGCAATGTTACACCTGCCCCAAGTACACAGACAACCCCCAACTCCACCCAAGAAATACAAATATATGTGAGAGATGCAACCATCCATCCAAACTGGAGGCTGAGCTCCCTCAACTCAGTACTCCCAAAACAAGTCAGTTGGAGAAGGTAACCACACACACCACAAACACATACCCACATAGACCTATCACAACTGCATACCAAACACATAAACACAGAAATACATTCCCGGAGGCAGAAATCACAAACACAGCACACCAACAGAGGCCTCTAAAGCAGACACCCAATGAAACAGCCTCCAAACATAGCACATGCAACACATAGCACACAAAGCTGGTGTGCCAAACAGTCACAGGCCAGAAGGAGAAACAACATGCCTGATACAGTTGTAATAGGTGACTCCATAGTCAGACACACTGCTGTCCCGCACGCCAGACTGAACAAGGGAAAGGGTACAGTAAGCTGCCTGTAGGCTGCCACAATATGCCACATAACAGAAATATGTAGGTCACTCCAAAGCAAGTAGACATATGATGCAGTCATAGTCCATGCTGGTGTGAATGACCTGAGATGTACTGCCCTAGACTACATGTAAAGAGACACAGATGAGCTATCCGATTATGTAGTCCAGGCCGGTATGACACTCACCGTTTGCAGCATCCTACCCTTACCAAGAATAATGCCACAGTACAAACACGGAATGATCAGTCATAGCAAGTAGCACACTTACTGGTGTCATTCCAAGGGGATCCAATGTCTGTCTGCTTGGGATGTCATGCTTGACGAGCCATGCAGCTGTTCTTGGGATGGCCTGCACCTGTTACCCCTGGGCGTCTGGATATTGGATAAGGCCTTTGCCACCTCCATAGAGCCTTTTGTAGGCAAGGCTGAAAAGACTGACCCACCACCCTAGAAAACATAAGTGGGAAGAAACATAAGGGAAATGCTGACCAATGCCAGATGTGTACACCCCAATATGCATGCTCCCGAGGCCATCCCCAGAATAGAGAACATCGATGTCTGTGCAGTGACAGAAACCTGCTGCAAGGCTCCCGACAGCACACCAGCACTACCAGGTTATACCACGTACCATGTGTCATGGCCCCAAAATCTGGAACAAAACATAAAAGGAGGGTGAGTATCCATAGGCAGCACAGACACCCATACGTCCAGGTAACTGACAATGCACAAGGCAGTGGAGTTCACCCATGTGCAACTAACTGTAGGCAAGACTGCTGTGCAGTCTGTAGCATGCTACAGACCGCACTCTCACACACAATAACTCCCCCCAACCGTCCTGAAGACACTGGACAGTATGAATGTTCCGCCAAATACCAAACAAGGTACCACGAATTACCACATAGGTGGTAAACCATTATGTATGGAAGGAGTAACCAGGGACCTAGGGACACAAGTGGACAGTAACCTGTTATGCGACACCCACATTGCCAATGTGGCTAGGAAGACTGTCTACATTTGACACCGTATCAGGAAAGGAGTCACATCTACGGCAACAGAGGTCACTGTGCCCCTATACTTTTCTCTAATCACACCCATAATCTAGTACAATGCCTCATATGGGATCTACCTTACCTGACACCTGCAGCAGTTAGAAAGACCACAAAGGTACCTCACCAAGAGGATAAAGTGTCTCAAATATATGTCATATGCTGCCTGGCTGTAGACACCCCAGCTGAATCCAGTCACATACTGCCCACACAGAGGCATTGCATGCCTGTTTTAGGAGGCCATGCCCAACACAGGAGTAATGGACATGCTCCACCCCAGAAAACACATATCCATTGGAGCTGCAAGAGTGAGAGATGTCAACCTCAACAAATAATGAAATAGGATGCGCCGTTGGGACAGATACATAATCCAGAGGCTCCCCACACCCTGGACCAGAATCCCACTCCATGTTAGGCAGAGCCCCTCACTGACACTGTTCAACAGGAATCTTGCCAAGTGGATGGATGATTGTAGAGTTACAGTGGGGGTCTTCACTGTGTCATGTCCAGACAGAGGCACAGCAAAGCAAATCATAAATGGCCATAATATCCACATAGCAAGGGGTCTCAAAAGCCACACACACTCTGGCTAGGCTAACAAATGCCCAGGGTGGATAGCCTAGTATGAACCTATGAGCCTATGTAGATACAAATTGTACAGGACACTAAGGATAATCCCAAGGCTTACACAACTGATGGTAGGAGCCATGTTGGGAATTCACACATATGCCCTGAATCACACAAATACCACAAACACACACACATATTGCCAACATACATCCTGACAGGTGCAGTGCAAAACCCCCCACCCCCACGAATGCAGAATATCTATCCCAGCAGACTGCTGGCCCTTTGACATTGCAGATGCTGAGGTAACAGACAACATCTCCAAAGCAAAACACACAGCAGCAATGGTATGAGATGGTGTCCTGGGCTTAGTGCAACATGGACTCTAAGATGAATGGAATGCCAAACCACACTACTGCTCAATGTCAGCCTTACCACAGAATATGTACCCAAAGAGCAGTGTACAACAACAGTGGTCCTTCTCAACAAAGGTGTTGCCTGAATGGATACTGAACAGTACTACCCCAGAATCCTGAGAAGCCCAGTTTGCACAGCTATGGAAAGGATCAGCATGTACCACAGATATAAGGATGTTGGGGACCTACTGACACCGGACCCAACCCAGTGTGGCCTTCTCAAGTGCAGATCCTGCCCCTAACCATGTTTGACTCAATTGAAACAGTCATTAAGGTCATTGATGAGGGCAATGTGCTCCACACAGTGTATCTGGACCTTGCAAAGGCTTCTATACAATACCCTACATGTTCAGTATAGATAGGCTCATCAGCGTAAATATAAACCCACATGTCAGTAGAGGGGTTGCAAACCAGACCAAGGACAGAACAGACATGGTCAGACATGCTTCAGCCATGTCAGACTACAAACCAGATATAACTGGCATCCCACAAGGCTTTGTCCTGGTATCTCCCTCGTCTGGTATATATGTCCCGTAGGTACAGGCAAACATGGAAGGACTGTGTCCTAACATTTTTGCAGAGGACTACAAACTGCTCACCACATGTGATCCACCAGCTGACACATGCATCCCACAAAAGGGCCACATAGAAACTGACAACTGGTGCCATAGCCATGTCAGCAAGCTAAGTGCAGAAACGTGTATAGTCAACCCCCGTGGATATACAGTAAGTGCCCACCAATTACCACATAGGTGTTAACCCATTATGTAGTTAACATGTAATGAGAGACCTGGGGACACAGGGTGATAGATATCCTGCATTGGACAAACATGTGCTGTAGTGTTTACAGAAACATACCATATACCCACCTAATCATGAAGGCTGTCAGATCTACATAAGGGGAGGTCATTGTGGCTCTGCAGTCATCCTGCATCAGTGGTACAATCGACTACAATAGCCCCTGTGGGATGTACCTCAGCAGACACCTCCATCAACTGTAAAGTCCCCAACAGTACCTCATCAGGAGTATCAAACAGCCTGCACAGATGCCATGTGTTGCCTGTGTTGCTGGCATCAATAAGCATGCTGCACCTTGTACAATCTGAATGGCAGTGAGCTATGCACATGAGAGACCTGAACCCCAGCACTGACTTGCATAGGACAAGCTGTACTGTGTGATCCATAACACAGAAGCCACTCCCACCCATGAGTGAACCCTCAGCACAGGCTACCCATAGAGTCACTTATCAATCTTCCTCAATAGGAATCCTGATGGGTGGACGGGAGATGGTAGGTTTATCCTGGGTATCACTGTCATGTCACAGGTAGACAGAGGCACAGTATACTAACCATGACATATGTCATGGCAAACTCCTCTTACAATGTGTGTTGAAGGACAAACACACTCTCCAACTTGCATTAGACATGGACTAGGGCACATCGCTAGTGTTTGCAATTGTACACCTATGTTGTGGAATACACTAACAATGTTGGACAAGCCTGGTGTAAGTAGTTCATATCTGAACAGAATGCAACATGGTCAGATGTACACAACTGGCCCCAACCAGGCTGTTGTGCCCACTATCGAAATGTAAAGCAGTGATGGCAGTAAAGCCCAGGATACTGTCCACCACAGTCAAAGTACTACCAGTACACTATACAGTACTACAGTGTTAGGTCAGTGTGAAAGGATGTTGACAACTGTATGCAAAGTATCCCATGCAAACACTGCAGGCACAGTATAATCCTGTTGTGTTCACATACAAAGCAGTTGTACAGTAACTACACAACATGACACACAACCCACAACCATAAACGGGTGATAGTTGTTGAAGTTCACACACATCCACAAATGTGGTGGGCTGCAGAGTCCAACATATGGAATGCTCACACTGGGCATGCTCACACACTTAGTCCAAATCTCGGTTTAGCAGTTGGACACACATATCTGGTATTATGTGTTATGCCAGGAACCAACCACATTACAGCAGTCTGCCCAGTGCACACAGTTAAATGACTACAGAGACATACGTGATATAGTGGATCCCTCCCATATGCAAACATTTTCCACAGATGCAGAAGTTGTTCATACAAACAGGGAATGCTATGGCAATAAAGATATGCAAACAGTCTTATCAGCAACAAATAATGTGTATTTGACAATTAAACATAATGGTGTAGAGGTCAACACTAGGCTGTTTGCCCTAGGGAATGACAGCTTAGCCATAGTGTGCTTGGTGTCTGCCTCCCCACAGGATGCACATTCCCCTTTCTAAACACAGATGATGTCAGCACCCTATAAGTACAGCAGGAGAAAAGAAACTTCCCAGTAATCCGAATAGCGCGCTCTGCTAATGCGTCCGTCTCAAGTGTCATAACATAGTTAGGTAGGGGTTTCAAATCCTGCAAATGCTCAGTGTGTGTGTGTGTGAGTGGGGTTGGTGTGTGTGTAAGTCTGTGTGAGGGAAATGTCCCTTTTGGCAAATAGGATAAGACACTACAGGATGCACATTCCCTTTCTAAACAGCGATGATGTCAGCACCCTATAAGTACAGCAGGAGAAAAGAAACCTCCCAGTAATGCGAATAGCGCGCTCTGCTAATGCGTCCGTCTCAAGTGACATAACATAGTTAGGTAGGGGTTTGAATCCTGCGAATGGCAAGTGTGTGTGTTTGTCTGAGGGGGGTTTGTGTGTGTGAGGGAAATGTCCCTTTTGGCAAATAGGATAAGACACTACAGGATGCATATTCCCTTTCTAAACACCGATGATGTCAACACCCTATAAGTATAGCAGGAGAAAAGAAACCTCCCAGTAATGCGACTAGCGCGCTCTGCTAATGCGTCCGTCTCAAGTGTCATAACATAGTTAGGTAGGGGGTTGAATCCTGTGAATGGCAAGTGTGTGTGTTTGTCTGAGGGGGGTTAGTGTGCGAGGGAAATGTCCCTTTTGGCAACTAGGTGAACAGACTACAGGATGCCCATTCCCTTTTCTAAACACTGATGATGTCAGCACTCTATAAGTATAGCAGGGGAAGAGAAAACCCCCAGTAATGCAAATAGCGTGCTCTGCTAATGCGTCCGTCTCAAGTGTCATAACAGTCAGATAGGGGTTTGAATCCTGCAATTGGCAAGTGTGTGTTTTTGGCTGAGGGGGGTTAGTGTGTGTGAGGACAATGTCCCTTTTGGCAACTAGGTGAACAAGACTACAGGATGCACATTCCCCTTCTAAACACTGTTCAGCAGATGGCCATGGCTCTGGCAGAAGTTGTCTGTTGCTATGATGCCCCTTTGGAAGATGCTTGTGTCAGCTGGGGAGTCTATTATGGTGGCCAGTTTGCAGTCATCTGCATATTTGGACAGCCACAGTTCATCCGTGTTGGCCTGTACCTCCAATAAATATATACCAAACAAGAGGGTCCCAGGACTGAGCCTTGTGGGACACAACCTGTAACTGTTATGGGGTCTGGCATGGCTCCAGCAATGCTAACCATGTGGGTTGTGTTCTTGAGCCACTGTGCAATCCAACTAGTGACATAGGGGCTTATATTTAAGCTGGTGAGCTTCCCTAGAATGCCCAAGTGGGGTATTGTTGCGAAGGCGTTTGCAAGGTCCAGGTAGGCTGTGTGAACCACCTTCCCCTTGGCAATGGCCTTGGTGACTCTATCAAAGAAATCAACCGGGTTACACCCGGTAGTGCTGGTGTGCTCTCAGTAGCCCTGAACCAGGCATCTGTTACTGCACAGATATCGATGTTATCCATGCCAAGGAGTGTTTTGGGTGCATGCATCTGGAGGTTTAGACATCTGGCGTTGGGTAGCATTGCTCTTAGTGTCTTATCCCTTGTGATACCTATGAAGGTGGGTTTGTCATTTGAGCCCTGCCTAACATAGGCACTATGGGGGTAGCAAGAGCCTTTGCCAATATCTGAAAGGCCAGGGGTGACAGGTGCAGGCTGTCCCCAGCAAAGCAGGTAGTTCAACAGAAGATGAATGTGTGAAGGTGTAGTGCCTGTGATTAGTTAGCAGTAGCATATATGACTGCTCAAGTGGACACATGCCAGGCAGGTCATATGCACTGTATCACAGGCAATGTACATGTGAACAGGACAAACAGTGACAACCTGTCAAGTGGGACATGGACATACATATAGTAGGCTATGCAGATGGCACTAGGAGTCCACAGAAGCTCTATAACTATGCATTGCAGGTGTGATCAGTATTCCAGGGTAATTGCAAGCAAACATGCATGCAAACAAAGATACAGTAAACAGGGCTCCATGTAGTCCATTGTACAACAAACAAGCTGTACCGGTTCCAGTAGGTAACACTGCAAATATGCAGGCACTATGCACATGTACATGGAAATACACGGGTCAGATGGCTAGGGTCCAGTCTCAGTGCACACAAGTGTACGGAACATGCATGTACTGTCAGGATGTACAATAACTGGATAGAAACCCATGTGCTCATACCTGCAGTAATACACATGTCAAACAACAGACACTGAGCCTTCACTCAGTGGTTCCATACTTAGTAGGATGTATGCTCCCTGGCCTGCCACCACAGTATCCCTGACATATATGGCGACTCTCCCTCCTGTGACAGTTAGTTATGTGTGTTGGGGCTGTCTAGCATGGTATGAGATGTGTGCATGCAGTGCTAGGGTGCTCCTGTGTTTCCTGTACCAGTTGTGTAGTACTGCACACATATCAACATCCTCAAACATCTGCATTGCAGAGTCTAGTGTGGGCAACATGCCACTTGCAATTTACATGTCCATCATTGTGTATTACTACATTCATTACCCTATCCCCTGTGCTACCTATGTATGTAGCCTTCTGTTGACATCATTACCACCAGTATGCCAACATGTGCAGATGATACACTATGGTACTTACCATGGGTGTAGACAACAGGACATAACAATCACACACTTACTGCATCAGGCATGCTGTGATATACCCACAATTAATTCAGCACACAGTACTGTTAACAACATGATACTATTACTACACATCTATGTGGTCACCCTGTGCATCAGCAACATGTTAACCTGTACCTGCACAGTTGTTACAGATTGCAGGAGGTGGCACAGTTTCATCATATGCACAGGGTGTGAACTTGGTATGCCTGAGTCAGCCACCCATACCACCAATTGACATGTATGTGTATGTGTGTTGGTGAGGGACAGCAGTAGAAGGTGGGGCAATGTTGATGCAGTGTGTGCGTGTATGCGGTAGCCCTAGGTGTTGTCAATTTGCATGTGTGTATGGATGCACACAGTTCCACCTCATGGCTGCCATATACTGGTGTTTGTGGACAGCCACAGACTGTACCTGCCAGGTCATACAGATCAGTGTCTCTGGCCACGGACACGGTACCTGTGCCTTGCAGGGGTGCTACGGACCATATCCGGTACCAACCCAGACTGGGTACGGTCATCAGAAGCAGGTGTTCGTTGACTGGACACAGATCCCTGTCGGGCCTGGCCAGAGCCACGTGCACGTGGTCTCCTGGGGCGGTCTGATGACAGCACAGACCCAGCATTGCTGGGGCTGCTGCTGGCACTACGGGGGCAGCCGCGGCCCTGTTGTCGTCCGCGCCGACTGCCAGCTGTTGCTGGCATACGGCCACGTCGACGCCTCAACCGCCCACCATCACCCTGGCTCATGGACATGTAGTTGTGGAGCCGGTCTAATATGTCCCCACAACATCTGTCTACATCGGTGAAATCACGGATGGCAGCCGCAATGTCACGCATACTGTCAGTCATGGCTGTGCGACATGCTGCCAGCTCCCTCAGACCCTGTCTGGTGTACCGTTCCATACGTGACTGTGCCTGCATGACAGTCCGAAACATAGCTGAGGTTGTAAGACCTCTGTGGTCACGTCTGACAGGGGCAGTACGCCCATGGATGCTCCCACGAGAACCCCTGGACATCTGTCTGTGTGGTACCATCTCTGGGCCATGCCCATGGCTGCTGTGTGGGGAGGCATGTGCCACAGATACCACATTACCCTGGTCAATGCCCACTGTATGCTGTCCATCACCTAGGGACACAGTGGTGACAAGGGGTGTATTGGCAGGATAACTGTGCGCATTGATGGGGTCGACAGCTGTGTACTGTCAATTGGCTGACCAATGGCGGACCCTGGCATACCTTCCTGTGCCATTACACCAATGTCATCATTATCAGGACCCACGGCACCTGACTCAGGTTCCCTGCTACATGACACCAGAGCAGCAACAGAACCTGTGGGAAGGAAACAGGAAACAGTTTACAATGTCTACACATTACCAGCGATGCACACATGCACAGGTGCACACATGCACACGTGCACACATGCACAGTTGCACACATGCACACGTTCACACAGTTTCACACAATTGTACAGTACTCAGTATGCGTGATATCAACACACAGACACACCTACATGCATACAAAGAGCACTACTAAGTGAGCCAAATAGTACTATTACTATCAACACTATTACAGGAATTGTTAATACACACTCACCAGCATGGATAGGCTGCATTGCAGTTATACCAGAGGGTCCTGCAGACATGAAGAAACTAATGTCAGTGGGCACAACTTTGCCATTGTTACTGAGTATGATACAGGTCAGGAGTACAACAGTCGCCTTTCACAGGTCAGCAGCTAATATTGAGGATATCGCACTTGCACATTAAATACTATGGTGACAGCTACAAACCAAGGACACACCTCACACATGCATTAACTACCAGTGGACACAACAGTCAACTATACATATGACATATTACCTGCACGTTCACTGTCTTGCTGCTGTGTGGCTCCAGCTTCCATCATGATGCATGTCTGCTGCTGTTGTTGTTGCTGGTGGACTGGAGCCACTACACTCAGGAGTAGTCCCTCCAGTCTGGTGAGTGGGGGATGTGTAGCCACCCCACCACCTGTGGTGACCTGTTGCCTGTGGATATCTGACGCACGCTGACGGACATGTCTGATTAAATCACTGCAGTGATGTCGTACCTGCTCATATGTCCTATTATGCGTGCCTATATCATTTACCCGACGGACAAGGTCTTGCCACAGTGCAGCCCTCTCCTGCTGATTCTGGCTGGTGTGGGAAAAGAGTATTGCATAGTCCCGCACCAGGCTCTGGTGCATCTCCTCATCCTCAGCTGTGGAGTAGGTGGGGTTCCGCGGGTGGGCCATGTACCTGAGAAAGAAAATAACCTGGTATCAGCAATATATGTCAGCAGACTTTGGCACACATACTACACATGCTACTCGACTGTTATGATACAACATATCTCACATATGTAGCATCTGTCTGTCTATTGGTGGATGCACATGTAGATGGCCAGGTATCAGTGCTCGGCCAGCAACTGTGCAACAGTACCTGGCAGACTCCATACGACATACTACCAAACACCAGCAGTCAGAACACCGATTCAGGTCAGAAGCACCTCCTCACTCTGGGGGTTTGTATCTAGGTACTGTATGGCCTACATCGGCAACTACTGTGGGCTGAATACACACTGATTGCCCTGGATATACATATCCCACCTCCACCACCAGCACAGATGACTATAGTGCATAACATTACAGATACAAACTTTACACTTTGTAACAGTGATATGGTATCCTTACAGCCCACTGGGCCAGTGGCAGATACAACCCACAGTGGTGACCCCTACACAATTGCTTTCTACAGACATCTCCAAGAATGCTTGGATCATGTAATCCCATATATGACCAAGACACTCTCCACAAAGGGACAGCATCCTGTCTGGTGGACCCCAGCCATAGACAGATTGTATCACAGAAGATGGAAGCTACTGCAAGACAGAGCATCATTCACTGAAGGGAGGGCATGTCTGAGCAGCACTGGTAAGGATCTATTTCCCATCATACTGACTACATGGGCAACGTTGAGAGGGAAATCAAGAGTGACACTACAGATGACCAGGAGGCCTTCTTCAGTTATGTTAGCAACCTGGTCAGGAGCCATCCTCTATACCCATAGGTAGTACACAACACATATTTCACTGACACCACAGATATCGACAACATTGTGGCGGACAGGTTCAGTGCAGGTGTCACCCCGCCTTCTCCCCTGTAATAAGGCATAGTTATCCCAGCTGACTGTAACCTCCCGTCATCACAGATGTCCAGGTGAGAGACACCCAGGACAGCAGAATACACAACATGGATGGGACCTGATGGTATCCCCAGTTGCATGCTACATAACCTCTGACAGGAGCTAAACACACATATAGAAGTGCTATGTAACACTAGCCTGACTACAGGATATGTACCTGTATACTGGCGCACAGCAGCAGTGGTTCCACTCCATGAAGGAGGCACCTCACCATACCAATACAATACAACACAATACATTACATTACAGTACAATACTATACAATATGCTATTGCCCCTGTGTCTACAGCAGCGTATTGTTCTGCTACCCTGACCATTGTGACACATGTGGTGTGATGGTACCTGCTGCCGTCACACAGTTACACAGGGTGACTCATATGGCATATTACCTATCTGACTAACATTCAGCAGGGGTATGTGTGACATGTACTCATGGGGCGTCTCGCTTCTTAACACTGTGTGGTTTATTGCAGGGTGTGTCTTATCTGTGAGTAGGAACTCTTACCTCCACATGTGCACACTATTGCAGTGGCACGGACGACACACAGCAGACATTTAGGATGTGGATGGTGGGAGGTGTTACTATGGACATCTGTCATGGGTGTGACCTCCATATGTAAATCTGGGAGTGGTAACCTCTTTGTGGGTAGCATATGTGTACTCTGTGGTGTTGTCAGTCACTGTGCATTGGTAATGTGTTTGAGTGCGTTGTCACAGTGTTGTACATGTCACTGTGTCCTTCTCCATATCTGTTGCTGTCATGTGAGGTCCATACCATGGCATCCATTATGTGGTGTGGGGGGTACACCGACCTACATGTCCATACCTGACTCACCATGTCTGCGGACACATACCATGTACAGGTATTCCAGGGATAGTGTGCTACTGTGACTCTCATTGGGGCCACTATTATACACATTTCTGACCCTGCTCACCCCTGACACATGCAGTGGTGGGCGGCCAATCACATATCTGGTGGTTACTGGTGTGGGTGATCTGGAATGTGGTATGATACTCCAGATTTGACACTGGTGTTCACTCCATGCCTTTGTCACCAGGCACCTGTTGCAATACATCTGTACACATGTGCCTCACTCAGACTTTATATACATCTCTCTCTCTCTCTCTCTCTCTATATATATATATATATATATATATATATATATATGTATATAGATATTTCTATATGTATATAGATATATATATATATATATATATATATGTATATAGATATTTCTATATGTATATATATATATATATATATATGTGTCCGTATACATATACACATATATATATATTGATGTACATATATTGCCATAGATGTGGAGGGGGTGTGAGTGACAGAGGGGGTGGGACAGGCTGTGTTGCAGGTCATCATATACAATCATACCTGTAGGTAGTCAGATCAGTCTGTATATGTATATGTATCTACATATATCTATATCTGCATGTGTGCATTACATAGATATGCTGGTACAATATTCTATCGACATCTGTCTATGTATTCCTACGTCTCTCTCTCTATGTATGTATACATATATGCATATCATATATATATATATATATATATATATATATACATATATATATATATATATATATATACATATATATATATATATATATATATATATATATATATATATATATATACATACATATACATATATATATATATATATATATATACATACATATATATATATATATATATATATATATACACATACATATGATGACATACATACATATCCATATGTTAGACAGGTATATCAACATATTTGTCTACCATACTGTATACACACACTAACATACTGCTAAACATACATAGCTGTGTAACCTAATTTGTACATGGCACTACAACCTACAATCAAACAACATTGATATTTGCACATAGATGCTCTCTCATACAAATGTATGTGCAGCCTTCACTGATAGTTGCTGTATGTCTCCTGCCCTTTACACATCTTCATATACATATGGATACAGACCAATGACACATATGGAGGGTTCACAGTATGTACACCTTTATAGTATTACTTTACATTACCTGTGTTTGTCACAGCTGCTTCTGCTGCTGTCTGGTTCTCTGTCCTGCTGCTCCACTTCCCAGTTGTCAGCTTTCAGGTAGCTGTTTCTGAACAATTCGTTTCTGTCTGCTTAATTGCAGTTTTCTCTGTCTCTCTCTCTCTCTCTCTGTCTGTCTCTCACGTCCTTCTCAGGGTGCAATGAAAGTATTGCATGCGTGGACATGGAGTACAGCATACTTTTGTAGGTATCTGCGTATGCCCATGTGATGGCCTCTGCACCAATTGTTAGCCAGCATTTGCTAATTGCAAGCAGCCAGTTGTGTACTGATTGCAGTTCTCACTGTGATTTCAGAACAGTGCTATAAAAAGGTGTGTGAGATAGGCATAGCCCTTTCAGATGTTAAGGGCAGGGACCATGCTGTTATGCTGTGGACAATGTTCTGTGAGTGTAAAGGTTGGTATCTCTCTCATATTTCCAGGTGTGTTGTAGATTAACATTCCTCCATTCATTTCTCCAGTTTCCTATACTAACTGTGTATGTACACTGGCAACTACAACTACTACTATTGTTAATATGTGTGTGTGTGTGTGTGCTTTCCTTTCACTTTTGCTTGCACTCTGTTGCTAAGGCTTCAATAGTTGCCCTTTACAGTCACTACTTGTATGCCTGCTAGGTGTCTTGACTGTAGTGTGCTGCTGTAGCTTTCCTATTTTCTATGTACATTCACACCTTGGAATGCTTGCTATATCTGCTAGGGTGTTACAGCATGCAGTGTGGTCTGGCCATGGTGTGGGCCTTGACATCTATTAGGGTATTTGAGTATGCTGCTGAGCAGGCCCCAGAGACTTTCAGGTTCATCAGTTATGTGCCTCATGGAATGGTACATATCAGTGGGGTACACCCATTAAAATGTCTGGTATGCTGCAGTTGTGACTGTGGGTTAGCATGAGCATATGTATTACTACACTTTTTCTGCCATGCGAGTGGTGAATACTTTCCGGAGTCCATAGTTACCATTGCATGTGTTACACCTTTCTGCCTACTGTTTGTACATTTCACATGGGGTCTGTGGGGCATCCCTGTAAGACATTCACTGTTGCTATGTCTCGGTTCTTAACTATTCAAATATGGTGGTGTTGGACCCGTCATGTGTACAGATATTTGCAGGCTGTCCACATTTCTGCCTCATAATTTGGTCAATATCTCATGCACACCTTTATCTGGCAGGTCAGTCTGGGCTCAAGTCAGAATATGGTGACAAACATTCAAGTTCCAGACTGCATACCCTTCCAAACATCCCACAAGGTGTAGACCCTGTTACTTTCTGAACTGTCTGCCTTTGTTGTAACTTTATTTGTAATGTGTCCCTGGTTTTGGGCCTTTGCTCCACATATTTTATTACTTGGTCCGGATGTGTTCCTGTAAGTGGTTGTGGGGTATGGGCAGTGCTTATCCTGCTGTGAGTATGTGTGTGTCTTGCAAGGTGCTATGGTGACATTATTACCTACTAGCTTCCAACTAGCATGGCTGTTTCTGTTCACACACTACTATTATGGAAATCCACCAGTTTTGTTTGTGATTCTAAATGTCATGCTTTGTGTACTACACATCTATATTCCCTTTACATTCATTCCTACTGTTACATGATATATTTACTTTAGCACAATGTTTCTATATAAGAGTCATGGCTTAGTGGTAAGTCATGCAGACTATAGTTGCCAAGGTCCTGGGTTGGGACTCACAGTGGGATTTTATTTTCTTTTGAACTGAGTACAGGACCTGTCAATCAAAGTGCCTAAGGCACTTTTAAGCAGTTGTAACCGGGTTAGCGCTGGTTTGCGGAGCTCACGTTATGCGCACTGGCGGTTAGCTCAGCACACACCTGATTACAACCACTTAAACGTGCTTACTCTTGCACACCCGCTATTTTCCTTGAAAGAAAAGAAAATGGGGAGACAGGAAAGTGGTGAAAAGGGGTCACAAAGAGGGTAAGACAGTAGGGAAACAAGCTTGGGATGTGCAGGAGGGATGTAGGTAAGGCCCATAGCTGCCCATTTCTTCAGCAGCAACAGCTGTGCATATGTATGTAATTTGGTGTGACATTTGAAACCTTCCACCCCTGAGAGAGGTGTCAGGACAACAATAATACTTGTTGTACAGCCAATTGGAATTGATAGGTTCCATGTCCAGTAGACATGTGTGCGGAATGGGCAGCTATGTATGGGGCATAATTTTTTTGTGGGTACAGAGTGCCCTTTTTTTTTTTTTTTTTTTTTTCAGGTGAGAGTGGTATGTCAGGTGAAGGTAGTCGGTACAGCTGGGGAGGTAGGTTGGGTAGATTAACAGACAAGACAAACAAGACGCATGCAGGAGCGGTGTATGACACGTGTGGGGGGGTTACACAATTGACTGGGACGGAGGTTTGGATATCCAGAGCCCATGAGCCCACAGATGGTAACAGTGGAACTGATATCCCCACCCATAGGCAGTTGCCACTGTTCCTTCACTGCCCAGGACGGGGCTGTGCTGGGGGCTGTGTAGGCGGGGCAACGGGCATGCCCGTTAGTTGCGCCACCCGTGCCTCGAGCTGGCGTAGGGGCTCGAAGACAGAGTCCCGAATCTCCCTACGCACCACAGTCCGGACGCTATGGAGGGTGAGTGGTGGATCTCCTCCGGCCACACTTGCAGAGGGGGGGCGAGCCCCATCCCCTGCAGCGCTTCCACCCGCAGGTGGCACAGGGCCACCGGAGGAGGGTCCGGACTCGGCACTAGTGCCAGGTGCACTCGCCAGCTGAGGTGGGAGAGGTGGGTCCGCTTGAACCCGCCTTCCCTGTCATTCTATGTTTTGCATTATGTCATGACAGTTTGGGTTAGTGACATTTAATACCATTCACAATTAGTTGTAACAGCATGCATTAGTATTCCCATTAACCAAACACCCATATATTCACACCATTGAACAGTGTGCATAACACATGCATAATTTGAACAGTAATACACAGTCCAACAACATGCAGGGTTGATTGATGGCAACAGGCCATCAGGTGTGGATGTATGAACAGGGCGGATGCATCAACAGACATGCAAATATATATGACCCAACAGGACAGACGTCCAGGGGTGGTAATTGTGATTGCACATACCATTTTCACGTGGAATGGGTTATAGGTGGTTAGAGGGTGGGGTAAATAAAGTAATATTAACACCTTCAAATACATATGCTGTACATTTCTAATAGCTACAGTTATATACACACTACTGTTCTAACTACAGTGTCCTATATGTTAACTACTTAACCTTGCAGATGGGACTGTTACTGCAACATCAATCTACATTTTATTGCTGTTCATACACATTCATATCGAGCTTTGTTCAGATGCATCATCCTGTTACCTTTGCTTTATATACTTGTAGACAAGTGTGGATGTTTGGTATATCAGACAATCATCCTATCTGCGTATTTCAGACTGGGAGCAACATATCCAGATTTTGGTGTACACATTCCACATGCAGCAACACTTTGAACAGATTTTGCTGTTTGGTTCTGAGTCTCACATGCATTTAATTCTGTCCTAACTGCAGTATGGTTTATTCAGGGGTTATAACTACTGTATTGCTGTATTCCTGACACTTTCTCACACTCTCTCACTTGCTTTCATGTTACTATTCAGACTGGTACTTCTAGGCTATATTGACATGTTTTAACAACAGTTATTACAGTTCTTTCCAGCAGTCTCACTTCTGTCATGTTTCAGTATTTCCACATGGATATATTTCACACATGTGATTTCATCCTCTTCTGCAGCTATACTTTACATGCTGCTGCAGGTTGTGTACTATTTTCTTACAGGCAGGGCAGTTTTACTTAAAAATATATGTTGGACAGTGTCATGTTTAGTTTACACTTACAGGCTGGGAACTGTTGTAATCAGGCAATACTTGCATACACTTTCACTTGCAGATTTAATTCCTTCCTGGCTACACTGCACTCTTTTGCTGACTGTCATACATTTATATATCTTTACAGTTACTAGTAGTGGATTACTGACCTGCCTGGTGGCGCAACTGCACCAGTCTATTGGCATAGGCTCTGCGGTTCGCAGAACGGACACCTGCAGCTGTAATATAAATGAAGTAATATTGGAATACACATCTCCATAATTTCAGGTAGTTTAACTTTCTACATACATAATTAATTGTTACTTACTCAGTGGTGGGGCGCTGGGTGATTGCCGGGCCTCCTGCATCCAAAGGTTCAGTTGGTCCTGCTTGCGTCTCTTCAGGTCCGCATGGTGGTGACGGACCTGCTCACCTGTCCTTGGAATTCCTGTGGCACTGGTGAGTTCATGAGCCAACTGGTCCCACGCCTCAGCCCTGTACGCTCCCCAGAGGACCTGGCCCTGCATGAGTTGGGCCTCATGGTTGTGGACTAGGAGCCAGGCCATGTACCTGGACTCCTCAACACCCCACCTCTGCGCTCGAAAGCGACTACCCTCACCTACACCTGACATTCTGCCTGCAGGTCTGTTCTACAATCGTTTATGCTGAAAAAACTGCTTGAAACCACCACGAAATAAATCCAACAGCATTTAATGATAAAAACAAAAACAGAAACAAGCGCTTTCACGCAATAAAATTGCGCTTCTTCAGGTTACAATTTCACAGAAATTTTTCCTGCCTTTTATACCAAACCATTGGTTAACAATTAGTCAATTAATTCAGAAATCAACACATTGTTAAGATAAAATTCATCAAAATTCATTTTAACAACCTAACATTCCACTTGGAAACTAGATACATCATTTATAACATTTGTATTCTCAGTTATTTTTCATAAATTAAGATCACATTAGCAAGCTATCATCAAAAAATACATAAAGTATCAATAATTGATGGTAATGTGCTTCACTAATCATTCTTGAGGAAGTGATGCCCATATTTAGAAAACGCTTGCTCAAAGCATGACATTGCTTATAAATCACAATTCCAAGTTAGAAAAACAGAACCAATGTTATTTGTTGTTTATATTCATAGATATAAAATCATAAAGCCATGTATTATTATGACAATGGAACAAAACATACACATGAAATAAAACAAAATAAAATAAGATATAATATAATAGTCATAAACAAACATTGCCACCAAAAATGCAAGTAGCCAAAATTTACGCTGGTGTATTCCACAAAGCATTTACAAAGGTCTTTACCCATATATGAAAACCAGCTAGTACAGAATAGTTGGTTGATTAAAAACACGCTTTTAAGCGTAAGCAAAACAAAATAGACCAGCCATCGTCATCTTAGTTATATTATCGGCGCATATACAACCGTAATGCTACGTGCCACTAGCACCCAAAACATGCCAGAATGGTCATATTTGCTTATGCAAGCTTTGTGCAAACTACATTAAACAAAACAATGAACTAAAGTAAGTAATAAAAAGTAATAAAAATGAAACAACAGATACCAAACAACTAAATCCACAGTACATTGGTGCCTGCAAGCTCCATTACATTTCAAGTGGACGCTATTTGCTAATCAAAACTGGAATCTATAATAATCAAGTAATCTAAATTAGAATTTGATATATATAGGAAGACGACCACTGAAATGAGATACATATTAAATATGAAAACATTAAATAACTAAACTGATGAATGACAATATATGTAAAAGACACTATAATACTAAAAAATATATATATTATGTATGAAAAGACCTTTAATATCATTAATATCACAAAAATGTCTATACTGAAAAATTATTATCCAAACCAAAAGTCGACACCAAATGAAACCATTAGAGGCGCATTTTCCAATCAAATCCAAATTGAAATTGCGACCGAAGTAATTATACATAAGGTCTACGTACATGAAGATGCATAAAATGCATAAATGTTTCTTCTACCTTAATTACATTAAACATTATGTCAATATCATCATCTAAATAAAGATAAAAACCGAAGTCATACAACAATTTAAACCCAGGTGGTTCCATACAGTATAAGGTGCCAGACAAATTGTCAGACCATATCCAAATAAGATAGAGTAAAATAACATTTCATTGTGGCGGAAATATATACAATAGATGTTATACAAAATACATGCTATCAATTAGCAGATGAGGAATCATGTTAAGCACCATAGACTTTGTCGTAGTAGGTCAGCCTAAACAAGTCATTAATCTTTATAGAGAAATCCTAATTACAAGATATCAATTGATGTAATATATATTAATTGTTTTTATTAATATATAGCATAATAAAATAAATCAATTAAGTGGGTCCTAACAGGGCTGGCCGAAGATTGACCACCGTGTTCAAACCAGGTGGTATATGGGCTTTTAATCTTAGGATCCACCTTAATTCAAAGGTTTCCAAGGTGTTCATGTGATCACCCTCCCTTCTATTGGGGTCTATTATTTGCAGAACCTGGAACACAAAACTATGTTTAGGGTGAGTAATACAATGCAAAGCCAGTGCATTGGTAGAATTATTCTTTCTTATATTATAGACGTGGTTATATATCCGATCTCTTAGTCTTCGCGAAGTTAGCCCCACATAATAACAATCACAAAAATTACAGGTAGCTAAATACACAACATTTCTGGTATTACAGTTTGCATAGAACATAGATTTTATGCTCAATTCAGCACCTGGGGCAGTAAAACCACACTTCTTAGTAATATATCCACAAAGGGAACATTTTCCACATGGAAAAGTGCCTGTTTTTAATTGAGACCTGACATCAGTGGGTGTAATAACTAATTTTTCTTTACATAATAGCCTTTTCAGATTCATGCAATTCATATATCTAAAAGCTGGTTTCTCACTGACAATTTCTAGGATCGCTACATCTGATAGTAAGATCTTCCAATTATCTCTCACTATATTGGTTAGGTACTGCACGTCACTAGTATGCTTTATATCATATAGTACTTTATTGGCCATGTTTTTTGTGGATCTATAAGACTTAAAAAATTTTTTAGTCTGAGATGTAGTATTATCAAACATAGATTTCATCACGTCATCAATCAACTTCACTGGATAGCCCCTGTCCATAAAATATTTCTTCTGAGTATCGATTAATTTAAGGGCATCCATTTTATCACTACATATTCTAAGTATCCTGCTCATCTGATTCTTTATTATGTTCTGAAAAATATGACGCGGATGTAAGCTGTCATACTGGAGAATCCCATTCCTCCAGCAGGATTTTCTATAGAGAGTAGTTATTAATTCGCATTGGATATCTTTCTTAATGGTGATATCCAAGAAGTTTATATTATGCTTAGAGAACTCATGGCTAAATTTAAAAAACGAAGTAGTACCATTCATATAGCTGATGAACGAATTAAGAGTAGCTTCATCCCCATTCCATAATATTAGAATATCGTCTACGAAATGTCTGTATATAACGACATTGGCAAACCTGGGATCATTAAAGATGTAATCCTTTTCCCATTCAAGGACAACAAGATTAGCATATGCATTAGCACAGGGGGTGCCCATGGCCACCCCCCATGTTTGTGCATATGCTGTATTGTCATAAAGAAAAATATTATTGTTCAGGACAAGGTCCAACAGACAGCATACATTCATAATTTCACCATTATCAATATTTAATTGTGTCATATGAGTTCTTATTGCATTTATACCATATTCATTGGGGATGTTGGTAAAGAGACTCTCAATGTCTAATGTTACTAACAAGGTATTATCTGTTATTCTACTTGTTACCATGTTCAATTTCAGGTCATCTAACAATCTAAAAGAGTCAAGTAAAATAGTGGGTACTTCCTTCACAAGTATTCCCAGTTTAGTTTGTATATATGAGGATGCATTTTGAGTTACCCAATGGTCACCTGATACAATGGGACGCAAAGGGGGTGGATGCTTGCCCTTGTGTAACTTGGGCAAACCTTTGATAATAGGTATCAAAGGGAATTCTATCAACAAAAAATCATAAAGAGACTTGTCAATGGATCTAGTCATTAGCATGTCATATAATGTATCATGGACATATTGTGTTATAGATTCTATACGCGATTTCTCAATTTTCTTATATGCAATGTCATTACTCAACATGTCTAACATTAATTGCTGATAGAAAACTGCATCCATTGCTACAATCCCCCCTCCCTTATCTGCTGGCTTAAATACAAGCTTGGGGTCATTGCATAGTTCTCTTAGCTCAGAGCTTTCTTCTGTATTTAGATTTATAAAAGTGCTCTTTTTTTCATGACAATCATAATAATGATAGAAGTCCCGTTCACAAGTTTTCAAGAAACAATCAACAGTTTGTATAAGTGGGGGCATAAAAGTACTTTTTCTCCTACAAGCAGAGTTGTTCCATTGATTATCTACAGAGTTGGGCAAGCTATCTTTAAACAACATCTTAAGAGAGAGTTTTCTACAAAACTTTCGTAGACCTATTAAAGTGTCAGATATATTACTGTGTTGAGAGGGAATGAAAGACAAACCCTTATTCAAAACATTCATTTCATTCAGTGTGAAAGTCCTAGATGACAAATTAAAGAACAGACAGTTCAAACTTTCATTCTTCTTCTCTGCTCCGGTGCATCCCCCGATAATTTCCTTTTTCCTCTTCCCCGGCTGCTGGAACGAGCACGCACTATCTCTTTGTATGGAAGGGGAAAATTTAAAGGCATAGGCGCCATGAACTTGTTACTCGTACCAGCTGTTTTAGGTTTGGCACCCAGAGCGTTTTGATGAACCAATCCCTGCTGATTGCAGGGTAAAGAAGGAATGGGTGTATCAGACAAAGTAGATGTCTCATTTATAGCATTGTCCACCTGTAATCTAATTTCAGTCATTTCATTCTGTACGGCCACAGAGTCTTTATTAGCGGAACTAGGAATTGTTTCCGCTTGACTAAGATGCATTTTATTACTTGGGCTAGATCTCGGCCATACAAAAATACGGCCGAGACAAAAATCCTCACAGTCACGTTTCAGCTTTTTAATTTTTATCTGCTCAAGTTTACTGCTATACAAAGATAACTGCCTATTCATGGCTTGTACTTTTGTTTTGCCAAACTCAGTCTGATAAGTAGTAATAAGTAAATTATACTGCTCCTCTACCTTTGTAAGAAGCTCCGCTTCAAGCGGTGTGAAGTAGTCCAACAATAACTGGATATATCTGTTTCCAAAGTCGATGTTTAGCTTTTGCCATTGTCGAAGTAACTCAGGATGGCTATCCCCATAGGTCGGCATGCATAGAACACGCATGCCGCGGGGGATAACTTTGAAATGCAGGCATGCTTGTAAGTGCCTTCTTTGCCAGACGAGCCTATGCAGGCGATAAAGATCATTTTCTAGAGTTCTCAGACTTCCAAAAAACTCATACATATTCTCACTGGTACTGGATGGGCTCTTATACGCTTCACCATTCATATCCATATGTAGCAGCGGATTATCCTTCTGATAAAAAAGGCAATTCCAATTCTCATTAGGCATAGTACTCACTGGGTTGTAGTCTAACTCAATGTTCTGCGTATCCATCGTGTGAAGACCGGTTGGATGCAAAAACAAAAACACCAACTGCAGAAGACAATAACCGACCATCCAAAGGTTTCTTACATCAAAGGTAGAGGAACAAAGCTGAAAAAACTGCTTGAAACCACCACGAAATAAATCCAACAGCATTTAATGATAAAAACAAAAACAGAAACAAGCGCTTTCACGCAATAGAATTGCGCTTCTTCAGGTTACAATTTCACAGAAATTTTTCCTGCCTTTTATACCAAACCATTGGTTAACAATTAGTCAATTAATTCAGAAATCAACACATTGTTAAGATAAAATTCATCAAAATTCATTTTAACAACCTAACATTCCACTTGGAAACTAGATACATCATTTATAACATTTGTATTCTCAGTTATTTTTCATAAATTAAGATCACATTAGCAAGCTATCATCAAAAAATACATAAAGTATCAATAATTGATGGTAATGTGCTTCACTAATCATTCTTGAGGAAGTGATGCCCATATTTAGAAAACGCTTGCTCAAAGCATGACATTGCTTATAAATCACAATTCCAAGTTAGAAAAACAGAACCAATGTTATTTGTTGTTTATATTCATAGATATAAAATCATAAAGCCATGTATTATTATGACAATGGAACAAAACATACACATGAAATAAAACAAAATAAAATAAAATATAATATAATAGTCATAAACAAACATTGCCACCAAAAATGCAAGTAGCCAAAATTTACGCTGGTGTATTCCACAAAGCATTTACAAAGGTCTTTACCCATATATGAAAACCAGCTAGTACAGAATGGTTGGTTGATTAAAAACACGCTTTTAAGCGTAAGCAAAACAAAATAGACCAGCCATCGTCATCTTAGTTATATTATCGGCGCATATACAACCGTAATGCTACGTGCCACTAGCACCCAAAACATGCCAGAATGGTCATATTTGCTGACATAACCAGATCAAAGCATAGTAAAAGTTTAAAAAAAATGAGGAAAAGTCTATGACACCCTTGTTTAGTTTAGCAGAAGTATTTTGGTGTAAAGTGGGAGTGGAAATCAAAGCAGAATATAAAAATCAAATGGTAACAGAATGTACCAGAAAAATTAAAGAAAGGGTAACAAAAAAGTCCTGTGGAACAAATGGATCATTTGTTGCTACATAATGCTATACTTGGGAATTATAAAAAGGGGAAGAATTTAAGGAAAATTATCAGATGAGAATGAAAGAAAATTGAAAAATCCATAAATATAGTGGCAAGTGCAGAGATCTCCTGGAACATCATTTAATGCACACCTCTGTTAAAGTTCTTTGTGCTTACAGTAGAAAAAGGTTAATTCTAACTATGCAAAGAACTTAGTTGTACATCCTGAATAGTACAGTAAACTGTTGTCAAGCTAACTTCTGCTTGTGGGTAAATCCCATACATTAGGAATATTACTACTGCAGTAATCCTCCTATTCTAACAACTCCATGTATGATGGATACCCCCTTATAACAGTATTATCTCTCAGAATTGCAGAATAGACAATTCACCATTGCGGGTTTCCAGCTTCATTAGCATGTATTTTCACGTTGTGCAATTAAGACTGAACTCTTGACACAGGCTATAGATTCTGTATATAAATAAGCGAGAGTTAATGCATCTGTTCAGTCTTTTGCAGTACAGAAGTATAGACTTCTGCAGATTTTTTTTCTGATTTTGGGAACTTTAAGAAATTGTAGTTGTAGATGAGAATTGCCAATCCTTGAATATGCTTCACAAGTGTACTGTGGAGATGTGAGCTAAAGTCACTTAAAACATGTATTCTAATAATTTAGGACTTTTTTGGGGGGGGGGTGGGGGGGGTAGTTCTCCATGCTGTTATGCGGCCAGGAATCGGCCATTTTATTCTGGTGAAGCAAAGTGCACTGTAGGTCAGCCTTGTCTTGCACTAGTCTTCTAAGTGCACGTGTTCATATGAAGATGACATTCCCCCAAGTCTGCAACAGATTAACACTTAACACTGCTAATATCAGTAAAGCTCGCAACATTCTTTTTTCTGTGGTGATAATCTTGCTTTTAATAAACGTGTTTTTTTTTCTTTGTCAGTATTTTGCAAAGTGTCTCATCACAACTCTTTGATCCGATGTCTGCTGTGTATGGCTTCAACCTGTGGAACTTTGGATCTGACACTGACTAATTTTAAAGTCTTTAGCCCACTTGGCTTCACTTTCCTTACTTATAACTCCCTGCTCTTCCTTCAGTTCCCTGTTTCTAGTTTGCCACCATTTGGGTCAACAGCTTGGTCTTGGCTCTGCTCTGCTATCTTTAAGTTAGTGTAGTGATTTGATAAGATTTTATTGTTAAAAATGCAATCCACGGCACAAGGAAGAAAAAGGCCTTCCACAAATACTTGAAAGAGTATAAAACTTTAAACCATAGTCACAAAATGTATAAGCGCTTTCAATTTTGTTCACAAAAACTTCTTCAGATACAAATACACAGTTCAAACAACGCTATTTAAATATCTCTCCTTCCAATTAAGAACACACCCACCATACATTGTCAGCTAATAAATACGTAGGAGCCATGGTAACCACATATAATATGGAAAGTAACAAAATTAACTGGATTTTAAATAATAATTGGAACATTTTCAGGGAAAACCGTGGTATCTGGCATGCTATGGGTACTACTCCAACTGTCATTTATAGAAGGGGAAATAATTTTAAGGAAATGTTGGAAAAGAAAAATAAAAAGGTGGTGCCTAGGGCTAAGATGACAAAATGTGGGATGTGCAGTACATGTATGTACGTACTGGAAGGAGACAGGATTAATTTGAGGAATCAAAATTATTTTATAAAAGAGAAATTTAACTGTCGGACTGCAGGGATTATTTATGGAGCTCGGTGTCAACAATGTGATGCTTATTATATAGGCAAAACCGAGTGGAAATTGCACAAACCGCATTTATGAACATATATATGAAATTATGAAGAAAAAGATCATTAATGTTCTTTACAGACACCTCATTATGAATGAAACACATGATTTCAAATTTTGCATTTTGGAAAAAGGTAGAAAAATGCCTGAGGGGAGGTCCGTGGTCAACTTTTCTGGAGCAACGGGAGCTCATTTGGCAGATTGAACTGGAAGCCTATAGACACCTGGGCCTCAATGACATAATTAGTATAGCCCCAGTTTTTAAACTTAACTTGAACATTTACTAACGCTCAAAGGATTTATGAATGGCAGTCTTTATGGTACTGTGATTTTATATGTGATAATGGTTTTACAGAATAGTACTCAAGGTTTTTCATTTTGTAGGTATATGCCTTTAAAAAAGTATGCTGGGTGTGTTCTTAATTGGAAGGAGGGTTATTTAAATAGCGTTGTTTGAAATGTGTATTTGTATCTGAAGAAGTTTTTGTGGAGGAAAAATGAAAGCGCTTATACATTTGTGACTACGGATTGAAGTTTTATACTCTTTCAAGTATTTGTGGAATGCCTTTTTCTTCCTTGTGCCGTGGATTGCATTTTTAGTTTTGGCTGCTGTCTGGTTCGTCAACTTTAAGATTTTATTGTTCCCTTGCCTTTAGTTATCCTTTTATTGCTTTTTGTCCTTTTTCTTTCTAGGGTAGTTGGTTAGATAGTTTTTCCTTGTGTCGTCTCTTTTCCCTTCCAGCCCTTTTGTCAGACTATTGAGTGTGTTGTGTTGTGGTGGTTTTTTTCTGTAGTTCAGGTAGTTTGGAGAGATATGGATAAGGGCTTTAAAAAGTGTGTTTCCTGCTCGAACAAGTTGCCTTTCCAGGATGCACACTTAAAATTTGTCTATTTAGGCCCAATGCATCTGGATTCCAGATGCTTCATTTGTGACAGTTTTGGCTTTAGGGCCATTAATGAGTGTAGAGCCAAGTTAGTGTTTGAAAGGGATTTTACCCTTGAGCTATTCTGCTCCTGTCTCTAGGGTGGGTTCCACCCCGGCTCCCAAGACTAGATTAGAGAAGCTCTGATTGCGAAACTCCAGACATACCAAAGGGGAGCGCAAGAGGTCTTCTGCTTCTGCTACTGGACCTGCTGCATCATGCTAGCCAAATCCAAAGGTCGGTCCCATGACTTTAAGGTGCCCTGTTGCTGACATTGGTCCTGGTGTCTCGGAGCCAATTGTCTTCAGTGCCCAAATCAGATAAACCCAGTAAGATCTCCTGTCCAGCTCCAAGCATCCCAAGCCACTTTTTGATCAAAGGGGCACCTTCAGGTAGGGCAGATTTCCCTTTTACTCTTAGCATCCCACCTCTACAGTCTCTGAAGTCCTCACCATCTCTGTCCCAGTTCAGGGCCTCTTCGGTTCAGATCTGGCATGCAGGATAGTCTTCTCATAGACCTTCTAAGTCCTCTTCAACAGCTTCTTCTGTCCAGTCTTTAAAGTCGGTGGGCAGTATAAGAACCTGTGATCTGAAGCAGCTGATGAGGTCCATTTTGCAGGTGCAAATGCAATTAGGCCTTATCCTCGAGTCAGAATCCAACACCTATTCCCTAGTAGCCTCAATCCCGACTTGTTTGGGACTATTGGGATCTCGAAGCCATGGCTTTGAAGCTGGAGTTTCTGGGTCAGGTTCAATGGTCCCTGCCTCAGGATCGTCACTTCCACTCATGCTTCAGCTTTGGAAAGCTTGGCACTGATCTCAGTATCTGGACTAGGTGCGGCTCCCTCTGGTGCTGGGTTGTCTTTGGTACCCTTGTGTTCTGGGACCCTTGGAACCAAGAGGTCAGTCCCCATCTCAGTCTTTGATGTTGTAGAGAAGATGTTTTCTAGGGAGAAGGATCAGATTTCTCCTGCCAAAGCTCCCTCCTATTTTTCATCAATGTCTGCGACCAGTCATCAGTCTGCTCTGGGACAACCTATGTTAACCAGCCTCCAGTCTGCCCCCATGGCCGAGCTGCCTGACTCTTCTCTGGCTTTGTCAGAATGGAAGGTTTGGGGAAGAGAAAGTATAAGAGGAAACACCTGGATTCCCTGGAAGAGTCTTTCACTGAGAATACTTTCCCAGAGGAAGAGGGTTCCCCTAAGCCTCCGTGTGATGACACCTCTTTTGGCAATTTATCAGAGCTACTTCGCCAGTGCAGAGGCAAGACCACAAAAGTGTCCTGTCTGGAGGAGTCAGTATTTCTGGATGCCTTTGGGGTAGACCTATCTACACCTTGTGTGGTTCCCCCTCTGGATACCATTATAGACCTGGTATACCAGAGGGATGGAAGGAACTGAGACAGTGGAACTCATCCTTAGAAAGCCAGATAAGGTCCCCCCATAATAACAGGTCTGATTGGAGTAAGGTTCTGTCTGTATATGTCATTGTGGTGGGCAGGAGGCACCAAGGGGTAGGTTTCTGAGGACAACTCTTTGATTCACACCCCCCCCCAAACAGGGAGTCTTGAGTGCTGGATCACTTATGGGAATGTTTGTTCCTATGCCTCAGCCACTTATGCACTGAGAGCACTTGATTACTTGTGTCAATTGACAAGGCTTCAATTGGCACATAGTCTCTGAATTGTCAAGTACCCTCAAGGCACAGCAGTCTCCGGATGCACAGAATACTGTGGACACTCAGTTGTCTACCCTGGTTTCCATCACCAACATTTCAATGAGGATTATCTCGAATGCAGCCAATGGAGCATTTTGAGTGGCAGGCTCCGGTATTGCCATGCAGCTCCAAGCTTGCATTTTTGTAACTTTGCAGATTCTTTCTAGGTGTCCTTCATTAATGTCTTGATTGACAGTCTTCTTTGTTTGGGCCAAAGGTTAAAGATGCTCTTAACCAACAGCAAACAAAACAGGAAGACTCTGTCTGCTGTCGGAGTATGCTTTTCTTCATTCTTTTTAAGCATCTCTTCAGAAAATCACAGTTCTGTTCTCAGGATGTTCCCCCAAAGGGTTCCTCCTGAGGATTGGGGATATCATAACTGACACTGTACGTTGGGCAGGGGCTGTATGCAGAATCAGGGCTTTTCTGGCAGGCCTTTTCAGGAATCCTGAAGGGTTGCCTGACTGCTGTTCTCTGGGGGCAGTTGGAAGTTTTGTAGCTTTCCACCCAAAACTTGGGAGGCCATCATTTCCGATGCATGGGTGCTGAGAGCTATATCCAATGGTTATTATTTTCCCTTTTCACAAGTTCCAGATTGTCACCTGAAATGTCTCCAGGATGTTCCATCACATCAGAGACTTCACAGCAGTAGAGATTCAAAAGCTGCTTATAAATGGAGTCATTCAGAAGTTCCCACCAGACTAGACAGGATCCGGTGTCTATTCCAGGTTCTTTTTAGTTTCAAAGAAAACAAAGGGCCTTGCACCAGTTTTGGATTTAAGCAAGCTAAATCCGTTTGTCAAGAAGACCAAGTTCCAGGTGGCCACTGTGCAGTCCATCTTACCTCTTCTGAGAAAGTACGAGAGACCTGAAGGACACTTACCATCAGATGAAGGTAGACAGGTGTTCCATGAGGTTTCTGCGCTTCTGGCTGGGGGCCAGTTGATCTCACCATACCCCCAACCTCCCACCTTCGCGTGTTTACCAAGTGCATTGCAGTGGTCACAGCCTGGCTCAGGCTGCAGAGACTTCAGGTCTTTCTGTACCTGGACATTTGGCTCTTCACCGTCCCCCACCCCATGCCTGCGAGGGCATTGTTGATCTCTGGCAAGCAAGGACTCCTTACTCCAACTGTGTGAAAACTTAAGCATTACAGTCAATTATCCAAAATAGAGCCTTCAGCCTGTACAAATTTTAGAGTTTATAGGGTATCATTTGGACACTGTCAACCAAATCGTCAGGCTTCTGAGCTCCAGAGTTTGTCCTTTAAGCTTAGGCCCTGTCCATACTCGCAACTCTGAAGCCACTGGCACATGCAAATATGAAGCTTTTGGGTCATATGGCAGCACTGATAGGGTTGGTTCCTTCAGCTGGATATCACATGAGGGCTCCGCAATGGACTCTGGCTGTTTAGTGGCCCTTCCTTACTCATCCATTGGATTTCCCAATACAATTAATGAAAGTGTTTTATGAGTGGATTCACTGGTGGTTGCAGTCTTGGTAACCGAAGGAGACCATTTGTAATCCCTTCTCCCTTGGCCATAGTCACCAAGGATGCTTCCTTTCTGGGGTGGGGTAGGGGATATTTTGAAGGGAGGACAGTTCAAGGGTCCTGGTCTTCCCAGGAGGCCTACGTTCACATTAGAGCTCTGGAGATAAGAGGAGTCCTCCTTGCACTGCAGACTTTCAGGGCGCTCACCACAAGGGTATGATTGTGAAGCAGATGGACAATGTCTGTCTGGTATTTCAACAGACAGGGGGAACACATTCTTATCTTCTTTGCCAGGAGGCCATGAGAGTTTGGCATTGGCCAATGTCTTCTCAGCAGTTTCTGGCAACAACACACATCCGAGGGAGGTTCAAGATTTTGGCCAACAGCCTCAGCAGGAGCATTCTGTTGCCTCATGAGTAGTTCCTAAATTCAAAAGTGGCAGCTTGGATTTTTTTACCATTTGGGGCATTCCATATTGCGATATGTTTGCTTCCCTGTCCAACATCAAGTACAGCAGCTAGTGTACCATGGTTTCTCCTCTAGTCACCTAGGGATGCTCTGGTGCTTGCTTGACCCCTGGAGCTTCTTTACACTTATCCCCCTGTCCCACAGGTTGAAGCCAGACAGAGCAGACAACATCAAATACAAAAGTTACGTATTCATCATAATGATAGATCTGTGTTGTCGGTCTCCATCTAGTTCAACCTTCCCACCCTTATTGCCCCCACCTTCTTGTTAAATTGGAAAGTCTTCCTTCTTAGATGACCTGACACTGGAGTTTTATGTGCCCACTTTCTGGAGTTTCACATTCTTCTTGGCTGTCATAACCTGTTTTTTGGGAGGGTGCTTTTTCAGAATTATACAAGCCTCTGTCGATTTTCTTTTGTGGGGCAAACCTCAATCTGGGGAACTGAAGGAGAAATGGGGGGGGGGCTATGAGTAATGGAGTCAAAGCCAACTGAGCTAAAGACGTTAGAATTGTCTGATTCGAATTCCCCTAGCTTGAACCAGATGGAGACGGACAACATGGATTTATTGTTATGGTGAGTTCATAACTTTCGTTTTTGTGGATTTTTTTTTTGTTTTTTGCTGTTGGGGGAGAAAGCTGAAGTCTTTCTGACTTCAGTCGTAGGGCAAGTGCACCTATGTGAATAGCAGGTTACTTCCGATGACTTGCATTTAATGAGCGTCTTATTTCAGGATCAAGTATGCTACCTGTGTATGAGTACTGCAAGTTTTCCAATCAGATGGCACCACTGGTATTGAGGTTACACACTTGTCTCCTTTTGTAAATATGAAGAAGGTTGATTTGGAAAGGTGGGAGAACAGTACTCTTCATTGTCATCATGTACATCTCTTAAGCCTTAAAAATAAGTACTCTGACAGGCTTTAGCAGTCTCACAGCAGAAGAAGCTGAACTTGTTCTGGTGTGTATGCACTATTCAGGCTACTAATTTATTTTTACTGCTTTTGGTGTACGTCTGAAAATGTGTAAATATAACAAACGATGGTGGCATTCTCCTTTGACTCATTCGCAGTGTCTCAAAGATTATGGGAGCACAGGCATGTCAGCATTTTCTCATTTCCTTTTTTTTCTATTTACACTGCTTGGCTTTTTTTCTACAATGCAGTGTTAAGAAATGCTGTGCTTAACTAAGTAACATAGGTCTTCAGGGTGAATTTCTATTAGCTTATTGTTCAAGACCACCAAAGACCTTCCATTAAAGTCCTTGGGAATAGTAACATCTAGAATTCACTGCCAGATTTTTAAACCTGTGACTCACTGTTGTCTAAGAGGAGTTTGGGACTCTGTATCCATGAACTACCACATAGGAGGTAGCTCACTAAACACTGAAAGTGTGATAAGAGACCTCGGGACACAGGTGGACAGTAGTCTCTCCTTTGATAACCACATCGCCACAGTAGACAGGAAATACTTCTATGTGGCATACCTCATCACAAAAGGGATCTCCTCTAGAAAAAAGGAGGTCATTGTTCCTCTCTACTCATCCCTCATCAGACCCTTTATAGAGTACGATGCCCTATGTGGCATGTATCTCACAAGACATCTACAACAATTGTAAAGGCCACAGAAATACCTCACTAAGAAGATTACCGGCCTCAAACAGATGCCATATGCAGACCGTCTCAAAAAACTCGAGCTCTACTCCGTCGCATATCGCCTACTCAGAGGCAATCTCTGCCTAACATACAAAGCTATGTCAAACTTGGAGCTGTTGGACATGCTACACTGAAAGAAATCCCAATTTCTCCGAACCTCAAGCTCCAGGGACCTAAACCTGGTCACCACAACAAACAGAACATGCTGGAGGGATAGATTCCTGTCCCAGAGACTTCCCATACTCTGGAACAAACTACCCATTCATGTCAAGCAAAGCTCCTCACTGGCCCTCTTTAAGAAAAACTTTGACGACTGGATGGGAAATAGAGAATTAACCCTGGGGATCACTTCTGCAGCACCGCTTGACAGGGGCACAGGAAAATAATTTTCTTGGGTGGCGAAAGCCAGGGTACTTTTTTGGCAAGGCTTATATATGCCCCAGGGCCGATAGCCTAGTACCTACCAATGAACCTATAATACAGTGCCTAAGAACAGTAGAGAGGGCCTTTAAAAAAATAATAATAAAGGCGGTGGAGGGGTCCTATAAGCATCTCAATGTGAGCATAGAAGTAGAAGATAAGGGACCCTAGAGTTCCAGTCAAAGATCTAAAGATCTCATGGTTCTCCTGAGTTCACTGTCCTGGTAGTTCCTGTATTTTTTCTCATGGCTTATGTCTTTTACTAGTGGTGTTGGTCCGGATCCTTTTCTTCCAGTGAGATTGTGCTCAAATGAGTGGGCACCTCCTCAACATTTGCTCTAGTAAAGAAGGCTTGAGCAAGGCTGGTGGAAGCCTCACTGGCAAGTAGATAATTGAGATTAAGTTGTTTTTTCTTTCTAGTGAATGGATGCTTTCTGGTTCATAAGTAGTTACTAGTCATGTGGTCCAGGAGGCTGTTGCAGAGACTAACCCACATTCATACTTACTAGGAGCATCATTTGGTTTAGTGATTTCCTTACAAGTCACAGATTAGTCAAATGGAGGTTGAGCATATCAAATCCTGGACGACAGGGACCCAACTTGTCAAGATCCCATAGCTTTAATCATCTGATATAATGGACAAGGGTAGGTTGATCTTTAATTGAGCTTTAATTTTTCACTTTATGGGATCATTTCACTGTTTGTGACTGCTACGTTGATGCTTTAAAGGACTGTGCAGGAGAAGTTAGCCTGTGCTTTTGAGCACACCTCATCAAAAAACCTGATGTGCTTCCCTTTCAACTGCCATTGTTACCAGAGCTTTTAAATTCTGCTGCTTTAACCTGTTCCACTCAGGAGTGGTTCACTTCTTGTTTTGCATGCAGTGGTAGAAGGGTTACCCCCTCCAGATTTTTTTATTTATAGTTCAGAGGTGGATGTCCTGATTTTGAAACTGAAGTCGAATAGTAGTAGTCATTCTTTATCAGCTGTCCACCCTACTCCAAGAAGTTTGCATTTTAGGTAATTCTCAAATAGTTGACACCTCCGAAACACTAGAGATGGACCATCTACTAGGCAAGATAAATCAGTTCTGATTTGTCATTTTGTCTGTTCAGCAGAGGTCAAAAACTCCCAGCACTGAGCTGCTTTGTATGCAGACATTATACAGGGCTGTAGATTGACTTTGCAAGAGTTTTCTCTGTTGCTTTGCCTGGGCCCGTTAACTGTATACTTTGTTTGCAGTCCTCTCTGGTGAGTAAGTCTTGGATGGATAAGAAGAAAAAATACTTTATGTATGGTTTCTAATTTGGGATTCTTTTGAGAACCCAAGCATCACAAAACGACAAAAAAACACTGAACTAGCTGCTGAAATCCAAACAGAAAAAGACCAGAACCAGTTCACAATTGCTTTATTACAGGAGTCAAGTGCTTTCGTGTGTATATAACATACACTACTTCAGACTAAAAAACATTCACAAAAATTCAGTTTAAATAACCCACCAATGAAATCACATGACCCATCAATACACCTACCAATTCTAATCTTAAAGGCTACTTGCTCATATAATAAAGTACATAAAAGTCTATACAAATATATACTAAGGAAAAAGCCTAACCTAATGTTTCCCTAAAATGTACAACATAAATTAAATATAGTGCGACATAAGTCTTAAAACACAAGCTATGGATAAAGACTCATTCAAACCTGGGGATGAGGTGGTGTTTAATTTCAATTGCCAATGCAACTCCCTCTTTTCTACCATGTTACGCCATGGTCCCCCCAGTAAATTCTGCTGTATGGTGTCGATACCAAAAAATAAAAAAAACATGGTCTGGGTGTTTTTCTACATGACATTACAATGCATTAGTAGTTCTCCACTTCTTGATGTCATAAATGTTTTCATAAATGCGTTCTTTAAAACTACGAATATTTTTCACAACATAAAAACTTGGGCATATTTTACATAAAGCCACATAAATCACTCCCATTGATTTACAGTTACAAAAAAGTGTCCTTACTTTCACACCATTACATTATATACACACGAAAGCACTTAATTCCTGTAATAAAGCAGTTGTGAACTGTTTCTGGTCGTTTTCTGTTTGGATTCCAGCAGTTGGTTCATTACTTATAATTGGCCTAGACTTTGGCTTCATACACATAATGTCTTAGACTGCTCTCATTTCATGAGGTGCTGTGCTTCACTGCCTTGCTTTGTTTCAAAGAAGGAGTAATAGTGTGTGTGTGTGTGTGTGTGTGTGTGTGTGTGTATATATGTATATATATATATATATATATATATATATATATATATATATGTACACACACACAATGTGTGTGTGTGTATCTTTTTCTCCTTACTTCTGAGTTTGCACAATCCTGTTGGAGAAATGCCTTTTAAATATTCTAGGTGTTTCAAGTATCCGGCCACATTTCTGCCACGGGTTGCTGTAGTGATCTGCCTTAACAATTTTTCTTCCCAGGAGCCATTTGAGTAAGAAGTCATTTCAATAATGAGAACCACCATAGAATTAATGGGACTGGATGGTGGATTAGGTCTGTTTGGCTCAGCTCATCTGTGACATGTTAATCATAATGATCACTGCTGCAGTATGCTTTATAACGTATGAGAATATGCTAGAATTGGGTAGCCAATCATTGACTGATTTCCAGAACTTCTGGATGTCCCTTCTTAGTGCCATTCTCCTCACACCATGGAAACTAGCATGATATACTGTATACAAAGTAGAAGAGCCCGTGCCATTTGAATTTGTTACCCCATCACCACCACCACCACCACCCACCCACCCACACACACACACACACACACACACACACAGAGTAGACTGTGCATTAGACCACCTGTATTTTTGTCTTGCCTCGTGTTGCATGCTGTCACACACTGTGGTATGAGGTCATGACCACCAAAATATTACAGTTGATGCAGCAAGGGGTGTGAATCCTACCAATGTCAAATAAATATATGGGAATGGTGCCATACACTGCTAACAAATATGAAGAAAGTATCCCATCTGGTACGAATCGCACCACTGGTAATCAGCAGGTTAAAGCACAGAAAAGTGCATACCAGTCTTAATTCATTTCACAAAATGCCTCCTGGTCTCGTGCTCATAAATGAATATGTACTGTCTTGAGTATGAACTTTCAGCATCTACCCCTGAATTAGACTGCACACAGTTCAGTCTTTGACTTGCACCTCAGTCCTTTCTCACATCTCTCTGTGAACCAGAGGGTCTTCCAGTGCCCCTTACCCATGGTGAATGCCTTTCACATAAGCTGTTTTTGCATACAATTTTCAGGGAAGGCTGTGGTAGAGTTTTATAGTTCCCCACAGCTTTTTTCTTGGTATGGTAGTTCTGCCATTGACTTGAACTCTTACCTGCTGCTGCTAAATTAAGCCAGATATAAAATTGTATATATTTTTTCCTGGTTAGGCCAAAGTGATATAGCTAAATGGAGGCAAGGGAGCCACAGCTTGCTGACTAATGATAAATTATATCCCTTGTCTCATAGTAAAGACCAGTAATGCATATTTAATAGAGACCAGTCCTGAGAGTGTAAAGTGAATAAACTTAAAAAGTAATGGCACAGTTACAGGATAAATATGCAAAAAAATGAGTGTATATGGAAAAATAAAATATAGTTTAGTTTATCAGGTATGAATATTTAAAGAACATATCTGAACTAGCTACATCTAATTGTCTTAAGTTGTGTACTTAACCCATTTAGTGTTTAAAGTTTCTAGAAGGTAACAGGCAGAAACTGTATATAGCAAACTTAGAGGGAGGTTGTCACCTAAGCCACGGTGGTGCAGCGGTAGCATTGTCGCCTTGCAGCAAGAGGTTCTCCCGTTCGATTCTCAGCTGGAGCACCTTCTGTGTGGAGTCTGCATGTCCTCCCCACGGTCAAGTGGCATTCGAAAGACATGCGTGAATGGATGTGCCTTCGTTGAAGGTTGGGCCTGCACCTCGGCACCATAAAAATCTACTGTCAATCATTAGCAGACCGCTGTGGCAACCCCTAACCGGGAAAAGCTGAAAGAAGAAGATGAAGAGGGAGGTTGGTTACCTCATCTTCTAATCAACAATATATAGTGCAGACCAAGCTCACATTTTATATATTTTTTCATTTGTGCTCTAAGGCTTCAGTACATTGCTTTCCCAGAGCAAAAATAACAAAACTACGTCTGCCACCTGTAAAGTCCAAGGGACTAATTACTCCAGCCCAGAGGCGAACAACAACAGTACACAGGATGTTAACGTACATTCCTTAACTGTTTATATTTTAACATCTGCTTTCTTTTCACAGTTCTAGTCGGCTACTTTAAAGTGGACTGCAATTACACTTGAAAAGCTGCTATTGCAGGAGATGCAAAAGGTTATATCTTCAGATCTGTGCATTTCCCTTCATGTCATCCCCTTTTATATTTACAAGAGATAATATCAGGTTTACACACATTTTGCAGAGCAGATGTTTTACTAATAAATGAGAAATACTTTAAATCAGCTTGCTTTAGTGTGGCATGAGCCTTGGCACCACAGTTCTGCCCTGTAAGAATCTTATGCAAATCTTCTAGCTGCATAACTAAAGCCTGAGAAAAGGGAACAGTCCTTTGCATTATCCTGTTCCTTTTCTAGATAGGACATCTCCTTTACCATTAGCAGCACCACTTCATTATCAGTCTTGTTATAGAACTGTAAGGCTAAACTCCTTCGATGAATATTTCCATTCTGTCCATTTGTTCTATACAGCTACTTTTCAAGATTGTAACAACAGTAAATGTTCGCCATACTGGTAGGGTTGCAACACACACGCATACAGTCTAGTCTGTGGCTGTGCAAGATCTCTTCCTGGGTTGACGTCTGCAGCTTAAATATGCAATTGGATGCTCATCTATCTGTGTGGAAACATGGCCAAGTACAGTCCCCACCTCATAGGTGGGAGTGCCTACCTCTGCGGTAAATTATTAACTATAATAAGGATTGGTTGATAAAAATGTGCGTGTGCTAAGGATAGCTGCCAGTAACCCTTGGTCATTTCAGTAGTAGTTACTTAGTCCCTCCTAGATACTTTAAGGCTTCATCTGTCCTAAGCATGGAGTGAATGTCTGTCCCTGTGTGATTCTTCATTTTCGTATAGTCCACACAGAATGCTGATGCTGCCTTCTTTTTTTGGCAGCAGAACTACTACTGAGGTCCAGGGATTGTTGGCCTTCTGGATTACTAGTTCCAGCATGTCCTGCAGTTTTTCTCTGAGTTTGCCTATTTCTTTAAGGCATTCTGTAAAGGGCTTATTCTAATGGGTCTCCTGGGTCCAGTGTCTGCATGGTGTTCATCAGGTGGGTACACCTTAGCTTGATAGTAAACATCTCCTTAAATTTCTGTAATACTGCTCTGGTCTCCTGAATGTGGTTATCAGGTAACTGTTGGGACAGCTTCCCTGTCCACCCGAGGAAAGGATGGGCTGATAGGGGTTCCTAGGTAGGAAGAAAAGGACCATAGGGCTGTCATTTAGCTTGAGAATAAATGGCCCTCTTCCTTGTGGAATGAGTTGACCAAGTGGATGGGTGCTTGTAGTGGGGGCCATTGGGTGAGATCATGTGGATGAAGAAGAAAATCTTGACTGACATGACCAGTGAGTTTCCTGTTTTGGCTTGAAGGATAACATTATTGCATGTGAGACTTACCAGGAGTTTAAGCCAAAGAGCTGCTGTGTGATATGCAGAGCCATTCAGACTTAACTAGACAAAAAGTGGTTTGCATAATGTTTACTCCTAGCCAGCTGGATGCCCCTTTACAATGAGGTAGAAAAGCAGAATTAAATGGTTTGGAAGGCCAGACTTTGGTACCATAGAGATACTTGACCTGTACCTAGACCTCAAATCTAGTATAGCTGAGTCCTCTGTTATGACCCACTTTAGAGGTTGCCAGGCTTTCTGTGCTAAACACATCTCTCCATGTCAAACAGCCCTTCGCTTATATAAGAGAGGACAAGGAATTATCCACCTCAATACACTTTCGAGTAATCAAGCATGGGAGGGCAGTTTGCTCTTATTGTGAAGTATGACATCTGGGAAGCTGCTTGGAGGTATGAACCTAGTGACATCCCCTTGATGAATCCTAAAACACTTACAAATGCCTTAAGACGCAAGACACCATTCTGAAGTCTGGACTGCCATTATGTTTTGGTGTGTCCTAGCTACTAGCCCCCCCAACTCTTCATCCCTCATGATTTGACTAAATTGGTAGAAGGCTTTCTCAGACTCCTCTGTTGACTGCAACTTGATCCAACCAACCCTGTGTGCCTGGAGTCAGACCATCCAAGAGAAGGAGTGAAGCCTTACCTGTGAGAGACCTCTCAGATTCTGTTGGTGGTGGAGATCTGGACTTTTGGACTACAAATTCCAGATGTCCTCTTCCTTATTATATGACAAAAAGTGAGGACATCTTGGCTTCTGATTCTTCTCCAGAACACGTGTCCTTTGGAAATGATCTCTCTCAGAGAGCATTTTCAGTGTCAAGCATATGAAGCCTCCAGACCTCAGAAAAGAGCATTGGGACTTGGGCCACCCAAACCTGTTGCTACTTCTGTAATTCGATACTGGACATGTTAAAAGAAAACTGCTTATAACCAGACTCCCAATGCCATGTTTATAAAAGGTTTTAAGGTTTTCTGCAAAAGTGCCCTCTGTTTGTAGATTTCTGTACAAAAGTATTATAGCAGATCAGATGCGATTTCCCTAGACTCTGCTAAGGTAGTCTGTTTTGCTCCAGCCTGTAACATACTACCTAATGTTTGGGACAATAGGTTGAGACAGACATTATAAGATGGTTTATGCTTTAGCAACTCTGGCTTTCAAGGCTCTCGTTTCCCAGACCCACCTTCCTTAAGTATTAGGATAATGTACTCAAGCAGTTATTAAAAAGCTTTTGGGGGGAGTGCAAGATGAGGAAAATCACTTTATTAATGCTGATGCAGCCCCTGTTGGGGAAAGACAGTTTCATCACAATGACTTACTGGCACTCAGTTGCTATAACTGACAATCCTATAAATTCAAAAATTCCAACGTGTGACTGTGCCCCAGCAGTGTTAAACATTTAACTATATGTAATGTATCTTTAGCAACCGCATTAGCAAATGCATATAAACAATCCACTGTGGTTTTCTTGTTGGAGTGCAGAATGAGGCTTGGAAAAGCTGCCTAGCTTCACCAAGTCTCAATTATCATTTTATTGAATACGATATGGGTATGATGCTGTTGCTTCTTCAGAGTCCGACCGTAGAAGGCACTCTTACCTTCCTTACTAGGTACTAATAAGAGTATGGGTAAAGTGAAAGGGATTGGGGAGTGCTAAGTGGAAGATGAGCTCTGATGTTCATATTGATCACTACTGCAGTAAGCCTTAATTATATAGGTTGTCCAGCTTCTAAAGTCCAGGGCACCTTCCATGGACCCAAACTGTTGGGCCGCTTGAGCTGAGCTGACTAAAAGACAAATTTGGGCATGAAGTCCTTCAGAACTTTACTGCCATGAGTACACTCCTCTGAAGCTTTTGAGGATCAACAATCTGCATTTGCTTTTCTGTGCAGGGCAGATAAGTTCCCTTTGGGGAAAAAAATTTTGATCTGATGTCACTTTTCATTCTGTCCTTAACTGATGGGTTTAGATCCGAGCCCTCGGATCTGACTTGACTGCTTTAAAAGCTTGTGGCAACGTTGAACTCTCAAGCTTCTCCCTTACCCAGAATGCATGACCTCCATTACCTCGGATCTTGTTTGTTGCTTCCAGCAAAAAGACGTGGTCCATTGTTCTCTTAAGCTTGGGTGATAAGTAGCTTTTAAAAACAATTTTTTTGTCTTCGATTACTTATAACCTATTTTAACAAAAGTTTTTTTGTTTATTGGTTAGTTTTTCTCTTTTACTCTTCCAACAAATCTCTGCTCTTTTTTTACTGTTCGTGGCATTTCTGGCTACATTTATTGTAGTGATCAGTACCATTGTTGGTACTTTCTCCACTTTTCTTTCTGTCTGCTTTAAAAAAAAAAAAAAAAAAAAAAAAAAAACTTTCTCCGTTTAAAATTGTAATTCTGTTGTGGTTGTGCTTGGCCTTTCACTTTGGTAATGGCTGACAAGGAAAAGAGCCTGGCTGGGTGCAGAAAATGTGGTCAGAAGATCCCTATGTCTGACTCACACACTTTGTGTGTTTTCTGCTTAGGCCCTCTCTACCTCCAGGAAAATTGCATCAGTTGCCACACTTTTAACCCTGGGGAAGGGCGTTGGTAGGTCACAGGAATAAAATTATTCTAAAGGGACTTTTGCCTTCATCCTTTGACGAAGCTATATCTGCACCTTCACAAGAAGAACCTAAAAAGACAGTTCTTTCTTCTCTGAGCACCTCTTCCACATCCTCTAGGTCCTCGGAAAAATCAATGAAAAGAACTTTGGATCCTATAGGTCTTTCGGATCATACGTAGAAGAAGCAAAATTATCAGATCCAGTCCTTTCTTTGGATTTGTGTAAGTTCAACTACAAGTCTTTGGATCCAATGGCTTCTTCAGACCTGAAGTCTCTGCAAAGTAAAGATTCTTCTGATTCGAACACTTCTGATCAGATATCCACTTTGCCGACTCTGCCTAGGTACTCTCCTCTGGTGGACCCGGTTCCATCAAGAGAGCCTTCCCCCTTCTTAGAAAGACCAAAGGCTCTCTTGGCTGTATCCACTTCATCATTCAGAAGTTTAACCAAAGGAGACGTAGAGAGGCTAGTGAGAAAGATCCTCTTGGTGCAAAGCCAGCCTGCCCTTCCCTCTGCTCCTACCCTATTGAGTCAGGAGGCCCATGCATCCACTCGTCCTCTAGCATTTCCTCCTTTGACTCTTATCCAGGTTTCATAGCCCTTGGGTCAGAGGATTTTGGTATCCCTGGATCCAAGACTTGTTCTGAGCATTTTGGTTCAGTCAGATGCAGAGAGCTCTCTGAGCTAATTCTACCCCATCAGGTCTGAGGTATTGCAGTTGACTCAGAGTTTGGGAGATGTCTCTGCAACTGAGAGCCGCTGCAATTTTCAGTTTGAGTCTGACTTTGGCCTACGGGCAGCTGGTCCGTGGAGCAGGTTGGTCTAGGGATCAGAGGCTTGGCCTCTTCCTCTTGGATCCATGTCCTTATCCCTCTCCAGGATGGTCTACCTTCAGGGTTTTGGAGAGAGTTCTGTCTGCACCTCAGACCCAAGCGAAGCCTCTTCCTTCAGACTCTTGTCTATTTCTTTTCCACCTCTGCGCCTTGAGTCTCAGCTATCATCTTTACAGGGACAGCTGATACCAAAACGCCAGGCTTCCCAGCAGGGTATTCCCTCCTCTTCTGATACCTTCCCAGAGTATCCTACCAAGGAGGTCCCCTAAGAAGAGGACATGCAAGAGGAAGCATATCTATTTCCCCTGAATCAGTCACTGATGACACAGATTTATGATGAGGGCAAAAGAGTCCCCGCAATCACCTTCTGAAGATCTCAGAGACATCCTTGAGATCCTAAAACAGAGAGGTGTCTGGAAGTCCAACAACCCTTCTTCGAAGTAATCTGTGCTATTGGAGGCTTTTGGTAACGGCCCATCTACTGCCTGGGTGGTTCCACCCACTAATGAACTGTTGGAGTTGGTCTCGCAGCGGGCATGGAAAGAGCCCATTCCCAGGTTAAGATTGAGCCCCCACCCCCGAGTCTAAACAGTCTTTGTCAGAAGATCCTTCTGTTGATGAATGTTCATGACGCTCGGCCAATAGAAAGGGACTTGCTGACAAAAGTACCTCCATCCATCCCCTGACAAGGAGTCACAGGCAATGGACAAATTTCAGAAGCATGTCTATGCTTAAGTGACCTTTATCTTCAGGTCTCTGAACTATTTGGCACATTTTACTAAACTTCAGAGGGATTTAATTAAGGAACTTTCAGGTACCCTTGCAGGAACAGTATCTAAAGAGGTGAAAGATTCAGTCGCTTCTCAGCTGGTGAACCTACAATTGATTTCCAACTCATCCATGAAGCTTATTTCTAAGGTGGAAGAAGAAACCTCAAGGGTAATGAGTTCAGGCGTAGCCATTAGGAGACACACCTGGATGCATTTGGGTGATTTTTGCTAAGCCTTTTAAGTCTATGTTCGTCAATGCTCCTTTTGACAGCACTCCTCTTTTTGACCCCAAAGTAAGAGATGCGTTATCCAGGTGTGTGAGAAGGATGGAAAGATCATTTCTGCCATGGGCGTATGTTTTTCCATCCCCCCAAAGATACTTTTTGAGGATTCATTGAGGTGGTGGAAAGATGTGGTTCAAGAAATCACACAGATCTTTCCAGGACACATGTGGAGGGTCTTTCCCCAGAGGTAGAGGGGGAAGTTCAAATGGTAGATACCGGCCTCACAACAGAGGAGGCCTGCAACATCAAGGGTTCAGAGAATCTTTCTTTGGCAAATCCTTCCAGCAGTCCTGAAAGGAGGCCAGATTGTCCCCCTCTGGAGGCAATTGGGGGGTCATTTGCCCCTGCACCGGAGAGCCTGACTAGAAATAATAAAAGATACTTGAGTGTAGATGATTGTTCCAGAGGATACATAATTCCATTTTCATTTTTTCCTCTCAATTTCAGAAAAATCCCCGATGTTCCCCCCAGTCAGAGGGAACAAGCAGCCATTCAAATACAAAAGCTGCTAAACAAAAGAATCCTCCAGGAGGTCCTCCCAGACTAGAAAGGATCCAGAACATACTCAAGATTCTTTTCAGTGTCAAAGAATATAAGGGACTGGAGGCCACTTCTGGATCTCAGCAATCTGAACAACTTTGTTTGGAAGACAAAGTTCCAAATTGTCATGGTTCAGTCCATTCTTCCACTTTTGGAAAAAGATGACTGGATGTGCTCAATAGATCTCCAGGATGCGTACTATCATATAAAAAGAAGAGACAATCCAGGAAATTCTTGCACTTCTGGGTGGGAGCCAGTCATTACCAGTTCAGAGCACTGACAAGCCCCCAGGAAGTTCACCAATGCATGGCAGTGGTAGCAGCTCTGTTAAAACTGCAAGGAGTCTGGGTGTTTCCTTACTCAGACGACTAGCTCATATCCACCCCGACTAGGCATCCGCTCATTATAGCAAGAGAAGAAGTAATCCATACTTCTGCATGGTTAAGCATAACCATAAATTTTGGAAAAATGGCATCTTTAACCAAGTCAAACTATAGAGTTCATAGGAGCACTGCTCGACACAAGATCAACACTAGCCTGTCTTCATCACTCCAGAATTCGAACTCTAAGATAGCAAGTCAACAAGATACTTCACAGTACCACAGTCCCAGCTAACCTGGTCCTACAGGCACTAGGTTTGATAGCAGCAGCAATAACCCTTGTTCTGCTGGCCAGATTCCACATGAGGATTCTTCAGTAGATGCTGCCATCTCAATAGTTGATACTATAAGCTACCCTTATACGCTTGAATTTGAATCACTGACTTGTGCAAGAAAGATCTGAGATAGTGGACCATATCAGAACAACTGCAACAAGACTGTTTTTGTCCCTTCTCAACCCGGGGCAATAGTGACCATGAGTGCTTCCCAGCTGGGGTGGGGCATTACCTGGGAAAGATGGTCCAAGGCATGTGGTCCCCAGAAAGAAGCAGATTTGCATATACATTTTCTGGAGCAGAGAGCAGTGCTTTTAGTGTTGCAAGTCTTTCAGGAAGCTCTGTCATTGGGAATGATTGCAATGCAAACAGACAGGAGGATAGAAATCCTACTCCCCTATGTCTGGAAGCAGTGGGCAATCTCTTCCAACTGCTTTCTCTTAGCAATGCACATTCCAGGGAAGTGCAGTGTGCTAGCAGACAAACTGAGCAGGTGCATCCTGTTACCTCACGAATGGTCCATCAGCCACAAAATAGTGGAAATGAATTTCCACAAGTGGGACCAGACTTGCGGCAATCTATTTGCATCTCCCCTTGACAAGAAGTGCAGCAGCTCCTTTTCCCACATCACCCCACAGAGGGAGTCAACAAGGGATGCTCTTCCTCACGATTGCCCCTCCCTGGGTTACTGTACACGTATCCCCCTCTCTCTCTAATAGCAAAATTCCTTTAGAAAGCTGCCAAGTTGAAGAGTATTCTTATTGTGCCCCCTTTTGGCCTCGATAAATTTGGTTCATTTCCTATGGCCTCATTTGATCCATCAACCCTGGATTTTGGATCCAGTTCCAGACCTGCTATCTTAACCAAGAGAACTGATTCATCTGGATCTTTCAAAGCTTAATTTCTCCATTTCCAGTAATACCCAGACACAACCTATGCTGTCTTCCCCTGCTCACCAAATTCTGTTATCTTCCCTCAAACCATCTACAAGGAAAACTTATGCTACCAAATGGAAGAGATTTGTGCACTGGGCACTTCAGAATGATGTGGACCCTTTTTCTGCACCGATCCACACTATTCTGGAGTTTTTGTTGCTGCTTTTTGATCATGTGGCCAGTTCTTCCACAGTAAAAGTTCAATTAGCAGCAGTTTCCAATTTCCATGTTGGTCTTGATGGCTTTTCCTGTGCTTTGTATAAACTCTATAAGAACTTTCTACGAGGAACACTTCTGTTGATACCCCAAGTTAAAGATCCTACTCCACTGAGAGACTTGACTCTGGTACTGCAAGCTTTGGTTCTTCCACCCTTTGAAACTGCACATACTTGCAATCTAAAATTTCTATTTTGGAAGAATTTGCTTTTGGTGGCCATTATGTCGACCAGATGAATTTCAGAAATTCAGGCTTTGTTGGTGAAACCTCCGTACCTAATGTTTTATAAAGAGAGTTTCATTACGAACTAATGCATCCTTTTTGCCCAAAGTTGTATCAGAATCCAACATTGACCAATCTGTCAACCTACCAGTTTTATTCCCAAATTATACAAATGCAAATATTTGTTGTATTCACTAAATGTGCATAGGCAATTGCATTTCTCCTTGCATATACACGGAACAAAAGATTTCAGAAATTCCAATCAGTTAATTTGTTTCCTTTGCGGAAAAGATATTAGGCAAGCCAGCATCTAGAGTTTCCCTAGCCAAATGGCTTACTAATTGCATTACTTCCATTTATGATAAATTGAACTTGTCTTTAACAAAGCAATTGCGTGCTCATTCTACAAGATCAATAGCAGCTTCCTCATTCAAGAGCCTCAATGGGTGACATTTGTGCAGCAGCAACTTGGGCTTCACCTCACACCTTCATCTCTCATTTACAAGCTGGATTTATTTTCTAGAAGTAGGGCATCGCTTGGCTTAAGGGTGCTTAGGAATATCCTTCCTTGAGGCCACCCTGGGATTATAGTAGCTGGGTCTCTGTCCCATCAGTCGAGGACAAAATGAAAATTGACAACATCTGATAAAGAAGTTAAGTACTTACCATAACATTCCATCTGTGTTGTCCATTTTTATTCTTCTTCGACTTCCCGCTCACCAACCCCGTTCCAGTGGTGTCTGAAAAGCGAGTGGATAGAGCCAGTCTTGGGGTCTATCCCTTGCCTTTTATGAGTCGCGATATAGCTTTGTGCTACCCTCATCTGCTATATTTCTGCTTAAAAATATTTCTATTAGTAACGCATTTAGTTTTTTGTTATATTCTGCAAGCAAGATTTGAGGTAATGGGGTGATTCATTCTAAGTAAGGGAGAAGCTCAAGAGTTCAAGGTTGCCACAAGCTTTTACAGTGTCTGAGTCAGATCTGAAGGCTCAGATCCAAACCTATCAGTCGAGGAAGAATGAAAATGGATAACACAGATGGAACATTATGGTAAGTACATAACCTGTTTCTTAATTGTGTTGTTTTATTACTTTCCTGTTCAGGAAAGTTATTTTAAAGCTAAAGGTGTTGATGTGAAATTGTTCGATCTCGCCGTTTGTTCTTACGCACGGGTTCGGAGCAGATCCTCGGCTCCGAGTCGGCCACATCATCAGCTCCGCATCTTTGAGAAAGCTCGAGGCACAGTGCTATCCCATAATCCTCCAGTGCTAACCCTCAGATCTAGTTTGCCGCTAGCAGCAGATCGCATACTGAGAGGCTCGGGCCAGTATTTTTTCATTATATATCTAAATTTTCGAAGTTTGTAGTTTAAAAATAGTGTTTAAAGTAGTTTTAAAAGTAGCAAATAGTGTAGAGTGTGTTAGCTTATAGAGTGTGTTTTTTCTTAGATAGAATAGCTTTAAATAGTTAGCATTTACCTTAGTTAAGGCCTTGGGTTTTTTCTGTCAGGACTGACAGTAGTATTTATATTATTGTAGTTTTTGCCTTAACTTTTTCCCCTTTTGATACATATACATATATATATATGTATATATATACACATATTAAGATAGTGTTAAACTTTACATTAGACTGTTTGTATATTATTAATATATATATATATATATATATATATATGTATATGTATGTATGTATGTATATATATATATATATATATATATATATATATGTATATATATATATATATATATATATATATATATATATATATATATATAGATATATATATAGATATAGATATAGATATAGTGTGTTCCTATATATTTAGTGTGCTGTGTTTTTTTACTAAATATAGCGTTAAAATGTCTGAGAAAGCCAAATCAGGCTTCAAGAGGTGTCAGTGTGGACAAAAGATGTCCATAACTGATAACCATTCGTCCTGCGTCTATTGTCTTGGCCCTCTCCACCTGCAGAAAGACTGCTCCATATGTCATTCCTTCAGTGGGAGGGTCATGCTGGAAAGACGCAGAAAGTTGGTAGACAGAGGGTTGTTAAAACCCAAATTTCAAGAGGCCCTGGACAAGACCGAACAAGTGTCCAAGTCTTTGAAGGGGTCGAAGTCTTCAAGAGTGTCGGAGCCTAAGTCCTCGGCTCCGAGCACCTCTTTTCAGATTCGGACGCCGGCTCCAAAGACCTCTGGGTCGGGCGTCGAGTCCTTGTCTCTGATCGAGACTACCGTGTTGGAGCCGGTGTCGGAGTTACCACCGCCTTCAATCCTTCGCTCGGTGACTGCTTCGGCCCCTTCGACCCGTTCTTCAAGGCCGCTTTCCGATTCCGACGTTGACCGAGTGGTACAGAAGCTAATGGAGAACTCTGCTCTAGCCAAACTGATCGAAGTTTCATTCCAGTTGGTTTCGAAACTCGAGACCCTTCCCACCCCCTCGACCAATCCTCCTCCGAGACCTGTTGAGTCGTCGGACCCAGGAATCGAAGAGCCGGTGAGTGTAGAGCCCTCGGTGCCGAAGCCTCCAGCAGTGCTATCGACACCTTTAACCTCGACACCCTCGGAACCAGCCGGGGGGTCTCGGAGCCGACGGTCTTTCCTAGGTTCCGTGGGGGACAGTGGAACCGAACTTTCCGTTCCGACTCTTCCCCTCGGGGCCTCTGCTCAGATCAGTTTGGTTCCGTCCTCAGGGTTGGAGCCCGTGGTTCCGGTTCTGGGGAGGCTATTGGCTTCTTCGGAACCGGTGGCGTCCTCGGACCGGGGCACCAGTGCCTTCAACATCATGAGGAAGGTCTTGTCTGAACAGACACATACATCATCGACATCTTCTTCTCCTTCCCCAAAGGGTCCGTGTTCTGCTTCTGTACCTTCGGTCCCTGCAAAGCGTCGAGACCCAATGCCTCAGCAAGCCCCAGAGGGTGCCCCTACTTCCTCGGAGGTATCCCCAGAAGCCCCCTCTGAGGATGTACCGAGGAAAAGATTGTGCAAGAGGAGGCACATTGATTCCCCACAGGAATCTCTAACATCCGATACTGATTTGGATGAAGCAGAAGGGTCCCCACGGTCCCCCTCTGAAGATGTCTCTTTTGCTGACATTTTAGAAATCTTGAAACAGAGGGGAGATTGGCAATCCCTTACCCCTTCTGCAGATGAATCGGTACTGCTGAAGGCATTTGGGGCTCAACCTTCTACCTCCTGGGTGACCCCATCGTTTGACTAGCTAATGGAACTCATAGCCCGTAGAGCTTGGGAATCACCTGATACAGTGGAACCGGTCCCCCGTAGACCTAACAAATATATCACGGCCCCTCAAGACAAGAGTTACCTTACGAAAGGAGTTCCCGTGGATACTATGGTGGTGGCAGCAGCCACTAAAAAGGAAATGTCCGAATCATCTTCCTCTGTCCATCCTCCTAATAAGGATTCTAAGACGATGGACAGGTATGGGAAGCGCGTCTTTAGTTCTGCGACCTTCTCCATGAGATCGCTCAACTACCTTATGCATTTCATGCGTCTACAGAGAGATCTCCTTAAGGAACTCGGAGATACTCTCCAGGGTAACACAGATTCTGCTGTCTCCGAAAAAGTGACAGCACAGCTTAACACCCTCAACTCCATAGTGAACTCGTCCATGAGGCTTATTTCATACGCAGCCAAAGGATCGAGTAGAGCGGCAGCTTCAGCGATTGCTCTGAGGAGGCAATCCTGGTTGCGCCTATGCTCCTTTGCGGAATCCTTCAAGTCTTCCTTTACAAACGCCCCCTTTGATGGTGCTTCCTTGTTTGGCCCCAAAGTAAAGGAGACTCTCACTAGGTGCGAGCAAGAAGGGAAGATGCTGTCTGCCGTAGGGGTCTGTTTTTCCGCCCCGTTTAGGCCATACCACAAAGGGCATAGAGGCGGAAAAATGTGGTTCCGAAAGACTCGGGGATCCTTTCAGCCCACTCAGAGTGATGCCCCCTCCAGAGGCAGAGGAGGGGTAAGAAATGGAAGACGCCGCCCAGGCGGCAGAGGGGGTCCGCAAAATCAGGGCGACAGAGAGACCTTCTCTGGGAAGCCCTTCCAGCACTCCTGAGTGCAGGCCCGGCTGTCTTACTCTGGAGGCAGTCGGGGGTCGCTTAGCTTTATACCCAGAGGCCTGGCTAAATCTCACATCAGATTCCTGGGTAAAAAGCATAGTTACCAGAGGCTACAATATTCCTTTTATAAAAACTCCACCTGCCCCCAAAAAGCTCCCAGATGTTCCACCCAGTCTGCGAGACCAGGCAGTCGTAGAGATAAAAAGGCTGCTTGAAAACAGAGTCATCCAACCAGTCCCAACGGACCAAATAGGATCCGGAACTTACTCAAGGTTCTTTTTAGTTCCAAAGAAAACAGGGGACTGGAGACCAATTTTGGATCTCAGCAAACTCAACACCTTCGTGGAGAAGGCAAAGTTTCAGATGGTCACACTACAGTCGATACTTCCTTTCCTACAGGAGGGCGACTGGATGTGCTCTATAGATCTCAAGGACGCGTACTACCATATCAAGATGGCCAGAGTGTCCAGAGATCATCTGCGCTTCTGGCTGGGAGCCAGTCACTTCCAGTTTCGTGCTCTGCCCTTTGGCCTCACCACAGCCCCCCAAGGTGTTCACCAAATGCATGGCAGTAGTGGTGTCTCACTTGAGACAGATGGGATTCTGGGTGTTTCCTTACCTAGACGACTGGCTCCTCTCCGCCACCACCGAGTATCGTCTTGTGCAAGCCAGGGATTACACCATCAACCTTTGCTCCTCTCTAGGCATAACCATCAATTTTGGAAAGTCTGCACTATCGCCCTCACAGTGTATCTCATTTATAGGGGCAGATTTAGACACTTCCCTGGCTCGACTCAATCTCCTCCATCAAGAGTATCAGCCCTCAGAAGTCAGATTACTGTCCTTCTTCAGAGCAGGAAAGTCCCTGCACAACAAATCTTACGAGTCCTAGGAATGATGGCAGCCGCTCTTATTGTAGTCCCCCTAGGCAGAATGCATACGAGGATTCTTCAGTGGATGCTCTTCGCTCAGTGGTCGTACCGACAGCTTCCACTGTCTCACCAGATCCTAATCACAAACTCCTGCAAACAGGATCTCCTTTGGTGGATGCACAGTCAGGATCTAACAACAGGCCGACCGTTCGTATTACCCAGTCCTACAGCGACTGTGACCGCGGACGCTTCCCTGATAGGGTGTGGGGGGGGGCTTTTTCAGGGAAGAACAGTCCAAGGTCAATGGTCCAACTTGGAATACAATCTGCACATAAATGTCCTAGAGCTGAGGGCAGTGTTTCTAGCGTTGCAGCACTTTCACAAGTCCTTGCCTCTGGGAACAGTGACAGTTCAGACAGACAACATGTCAGTAGTCTGGTACATAAACAAACAAGGGGGAACCAGGTCTTATCCATTGTGCAGAGAGGCCCTCAGGATTTGGCAATGGGCTGTGTCCACTGGACGCTTTCTGATAGCAACGCACATCCCGGGGACATCCAACGTGATTGCGGACAGGTTGAGCAGAGCCATCCTGTTGCCCCACGAGTGGTCCCTCAAACCTCAAGTAGTGGAAATGATTTTCCGCAGATGGGGCCAGCGTTGCTGCGACCTATTTGCATCCCCATTGAATGCCAAATGCAGAAGCTACTTTGCCCTACTACCCCCTCCGGGGGGTGCCCCCAGGGACGCACTGGTACACGATTGGCCCCCGGGTCTCCTTTACGCTTTTCCCCCTGTCCCGTTAATCCCCAAGTTCTTGCGGAAAGCCAAACGTCTGGAAAGGACCATAATTCTGATAGCCCCATTCTGGCCTCGACAAATCTGGTTTCCCTTTCTTCAAACTCATCAGGTGGACGAACCGTGGATTCGGGACCCAGTGCCAGACCTGTTGACGCACTCGTCGGGAGTTCCCCACACATCTCTCAAGTCCCTCAAACTGACAGCTTGGCTGCTCCGCTTCCCATCTTAGCCAGGTCAGACTTACTGTCCCCTGCAGTTCAACAGATCATTGTATCTTCCCATATGCCATCCACGAGGAAGCTATACAATAGCAAATGGAAACGTTTCGCGTACTGGGCCTCGCAACAGGGTATAGATCCATCAGGGGCTCCAGTACACAAGATACTAGAGTTTCTTTCCACACTCTTTCAGGAAGGAGCTTCCACTTCCACGATAAGGGTACAACTGGCGGCTATATCAAATTTTCATGTTGGCCTAGGAGATAATTCTCTCATGTCCCACAGACTTTGCAAAACCTTTATGAAAGGTACCTTTCACCTACGTCCCCCTTTTCGTGATTCAATCGCCCCGTGTAATCTTAACCTGATGTTATCATGGCTCATGTTGCCCCCATTCGAACCAGCCACCACAACTCTTCTCAAATTTTTATCATGGAAGACACTCTTTCTGGTTGCCATCACTTCCACTCGGAGAGTTTCAGAGTTGCAAGCTTTGTCTGTCCGGCCCCCATACATGATTTTTCACCCAAATAGAGTAATATTGTGCACCAATCCATCCTTCCTTCCAAAGATTTGTTCAGTTCAGAATATTAATCAATCTATTGAGCTACCCACCTTCTTCAAAAATAAGCTGGAATACATGCTGCACAAATTGGACGTCCACAGGCAGCTGAGATTTTACTTAGGACTAAGGAATACAGAAAATCAGACCAACTATTTGTATCTTATGCTGACCAAAAGAAGGGAGAAGTGATAGCGAAAGTTACTTTATCCAAATGGCTATCGGACTGTATAAATTTTGTATATGCAGAATCAAAACAACAGCTCCCCTTTAATCCTAGAGCTCATTCTACGAGGGCAGTTGCTACTTCCTTGGCCCATGCCGCTCGCTTACCATTAGATACCATTTGTGCGGCGGCAACCTGGGCGAAACCACATACCTTTATTACCCACTACAAATTAGATAAAAACTCCAGAGACAGGGCGACGTTTGGTTCCACTGTTCTCAGGAATGTTCTCCCTTGAGCCACCCAGGATAAAGGAGCTAGGGACGCTACCCGTGTGTAAGAACAAATGGCGAGATCGAACAATTTCACATAAAGAAGTTATGTTCTTACCATAACGTTCCATGTGAATTGTTCATCTCGCCTTTGTTCTTACATTCCACCCCTCCATCCCCCGTCCTGCGGTCTGGGATAACGGGCACGACTTGAGCTGAGTTCAGTCTTCTCTAGATGTGGGTGTTCTTGAGCTTCCTACTGTACTTCAGGTATGGCATCTTTTCTCCTTTACTTTATTATAGAGTATTAGACAGTGTGGTTGCATTTCTGTGCGCTAGGGCACAGTAACTAGTGGGGTTCTTCGAGTGTTAGCAAACTAGATCTGAGGGTTAGCACCAGAGGATCATGGGATAGCACTGTGCCTCGAGCTTTCTCGAAGATGCGGAGCTGGTGATGTGGCCGACTCGGAGCTGAGGATCGGCTCCGAACCTGTGTGTAAGAACAAAGGCGAGATGAACAATTCACATGGAACGTTATGGTAAGAACATAACTTCTTTTTTAAATGGATGGTCTCAAGACTGTAACATACTTTTAAATGGAGACTTTTTTTCTGTCAGTTTAAAAATTGAGTAAAGTAACTGAAAACATTTCTTCTGTAGAGAAACTGTTTATCTTACCTTTATAAGGCTGGCATAGTATTTTAAAGTTTTACTGTGTTTTATCTTCTGTCAAAAATGTAACCTCTGTGGACTGTTAATGTTACCAGCAATTGCTGCTTGTCTTCCATGGGAAAGAGCACCATTTTCAGCTTAACCATGGGACAAACTACCAGACCCATGGTTAGTATTTCTTCCAGCCACAAAAAGAAAAAAATAAGCAAACAGCCTTTGCCACTACAGTAGGCTAGCTGTTTGCCTCATCCACAGGTGAGTGACTCTGCTATGGTTATTTGTTGTACCTCAGACCCACTCATCTTTTACTCTGAATCCCTCTGCTGGTTCACCTACAACCATTATGGACCAGGAGTTCTGAGGCTGTTGGAGTCTTGTCAGTGGGCAAGGGAGAAGCCAGTATTGTTGGTTCTGTGAGAAGGAACAGGGAAAGTTTCCCTGTTTTGTCAGAATGCTGTGCCCATTCCCAGGGAAGCAGCTGATGCCATTAGTAACACAGAAGGTACCATCTTTCCTATCAAAAAGAAACAAAACCAAGCATGTATCTACTCCTCAAATTTCTTTGGATAGGAGTTATTGGGTCTGGCTCAGGGTTTAATTCAGCCCTACCGATCCTTCTTCTAAAGTAGTTTCTGGTAAGAGGCATTCCTCTTTTTTCTGAATAGATTCAAGATTCTGTGTCTGAATAAGAAGATGCAGGAATGGTTACAGTTTTTTTCCTCAGATTTCTGATTCAGAGTCTGTGGGGATAGTTCAGTTTGTTCTCCCTGTTTGGGGGGGGGGGGTTCTCTTTCTCTGAGACTGTTGCTAGAATGTGCTATGTTTTCAGTGAGAGAGGGTTCTCATTCCCTCAGGAAATATGATGAATTGTTACAAAAGGATTTTCCAGAACTTACACCCATTCCTCCTGTTCTCTTTGCTTTAGAGGATGTGTGTGTTGCTGCATGCAATTTTTCTGATAGCCAGCTGCCCCTAAAAAGTCAAAATGTGTTAAGTTTCTCAGTCTTTTACATTTTTATACACTATTCCCGAGTCCGACCCAGCAGCTATAGCTAGAGTTGGTCCCACTGCTGCTAAGCACTTACGACAGTCCTACTCTTTCTGTTGAGGATGGGAAAATTATTGATATCTATAGGAAAAAGTGTATACCTCTGCAACTTTGACTTTCAGAATTTTGAATTGTAAGGATGTTAGTTTGTTCTGAAAAAAGTTGTGAAAGTATGAGGAATGTTTCATTTGACGTTTCTTCTTGTGAGGAAAAATCTGCGTTTTAAGTATTGATCTGAAGTAGGGAGTTCATTTGTCAGCAACCTGTGGGTCTTGGATCCGATATCAGATCCGAGCCGGCAACTTGTTTCAAGCTAATGGATCCGAGCTCCTAGCTCCTCCCTTCACCCATAATCCCCTGCTAACCCTCCATGACCTCAGATCTAGTTTGCCGCACTTGTGGATAGCTGGATTCCTTTGAGCTCGACTAGTAATTGTCAGTTAAATGTGCTTTTTCTGTCAACTTTCTTCTTTTTTTACTAAAATATAAAGTGTGTGAGTGTTAGGTTCCCTGTAGTGCAAAAATATTTTTCTTTTAATTAGTTTTTCCCCTCCCTTCGCTGGTCGTTAGTGAGTGTGTGTGTGTGTTGTGTTTTGGGGCCTGTGTGTTTGTGTAACATTACCTTTTTCTTTAAGTATGGCTGAGGCCCCAAAAGCCATTTTTTCTAAATGTACCGAGTGTGGCCATAAGCTCTCACCGGCTGATGGCCACACTCGGTGCGTTCGGTGCCTTGGGGTTGAACACCTCACCTCAGGCTGTACCATTTGTGCAGCGTTCAACCCCAGGGCACTGAAAGAGTGGAGGTCGAAGCTGGTCTTGGCTGGACTTTTACCCCCGGACTCTGCTCCGGCCTCCGCTGCTCCCGTGGCTCTACCACAGGCTGTGGTTGCTGCCATTCCTGCCCCCCTTCCTTCGGCCGGGACTCAAATTCCTGCTAAAGCTCAGGAGGACAGGGAGGCCAGGAGGGAGAAACGGAGGGAGAAGCACCACAAGCGGCAGGCCGAGGCCTCCACTTCGGCCCCGCCAGCTAAGCGGGCTTCTCCCTCCACTGCTTCTAGGTCTCCTCCTCTTCGGCTCCGATCCCCTTGTTTCTCCCCAGGACCCGAGGAGGAGGAGGCCCGATCTCCATCGAGGTCATCGAGGCGGCATTCCAGGCCTGCCTCGGTGACCTCTTCGAGATCGACTTTCAGTATGTCCGATGCAGACTTGTACCGGATGATGCGAAAGTTCATCCAGGCCCAGCTGCAGATGGGAGTGCTCTTGCCTCCCCCCCCCCCCTTCGGGGGGGAGCTCGACACCTTTCTTCCATCCTATTGCTCCTTCTCCGAACCGCTATCCGGGCTCGGAGCCGAGCAGAGTTGGAGCTGGGGGTGGGCCGGCGCCGACAGTACTTGGTACTTCGATTCCGACCCTGCCCTCGAGCCTGTCAGATCCGATCTCTCGGAGCTGTGGTCCGAGCTTCAGATCCGATGGATTCAGTGTGCCTTCGGCTCCGTCCAGGTCGGAGCACACTGGTCCTTCGGATCCGATGGTCTCGGTGCCGGTTCCGATCCCTTCATCGGATCCGAGTGGGAGCCGACTCTCTGAGCACAGAGAGAGTGGTTCCCCCTCGGCTTTCGATGTAGTGGAGAGGGCTCTGTTGAGAGCATCCGGACCTCCGGCCCTTGTTTCGGCTCCACCCTGCACTCCCTCTCTGCTGGGACAGGCTTCCATCACCCGGCCAAAGGGACAGCCTGATTCAATGTCCCAGATGGTTCCATTGGAACAGGATGTTGCTGGCGATGCCTCCTCGGACAGCCCCTCCGATGAAGTACCCCGCAAGCATAAGTGCAAGAGGAGGCACGTGGACTCCCCTGAGTCCTTAACTGAGGACACGGTCTTGGAGGAAGGGGAAGGCTCCCCAAGATCACCCCCTGAGGATGTCTCCTTTGGAGACATCGTGGAGATGCTGAGGATCAGAGGTGGGTGGTCAGCCCCCAAGTCTTCCTCCGAGTCCATGTTTCTGGAGGCATTCGAAGCAGGCCCGTCTACCTCTTGGGTGTCCCCTCCGGCCGACCCCTTGGTGGACCTTATTACCACCAGGGCGTGGAAGGATCCGGACACCGTGGAGCCAATACCAAAACGTCCGGACAGAATACTAAGTCCCCCATCAGACCGGTCGCACTGGAGTAAGGGTCCCCCCGTAGATGCCATGTTGACGGCGGCAGCCACGAAGAGGGAACTAGCTCAGGAGAGCCCCTCAGTCCATCCACCGAGCAAGGAGTCCCGCTCGATGGACCGCTTAGTGAAGCGAGTTTTTAGTTCAGCGACCTTCTCGGTAAGGTCTCTGAACTATATGGCACATGTCATCAGGATGTAGCGGGATCTTATCAAAGAATACGCTGCCTCCCCCCCTGAGTCCATGTCGGCGGAGGACAAACAATTGTACTCCACCCGAATGGCCACTCTGAGATCAATTTCAAATACCTCTATGCAGCTATTGTCCCACGCCACTGAGGGAGCCGCTAGGGCTAGCGGAGCAGGCCTAGTTATGAGACGTCAGGCCTGGCTCAGTCATTGTGACTTTGCGGAGCCCTTTAAAGCGTCTTTTGCGAATGCTCCTTTCGATGGTTCTGCCATGTTTGGCAAAACGGTTCGCGAGACACTTGTCCAGAGCGAGAAGGACGAGAAGACCTTGTCTGCCGTCGGAGTCCGCTTCTCTGCTCCCCAGCGGTCCTTTTTGAAGAACCAAAAGGGTCAGAAGATGATGTGGTTCCGGAAATCGCAACATTCCCAACCCGCTCCGGACAACCAGTCCTTCCGTGGCAGAGGAGGACAGGGAGGACGCCGCCCCAGGGGCAGAGGGGCTCCGAGGAACTTTGGGTCCAGAGAACCTTTCTCTGAATGGCCCACACAGCAGCCCTGAAGGGTTGCCCGACTGCACCACTCTGGAGGCAGTCGGGGGGCACTTCTCGGAGCACCTAGCGGCATGGGAGTCCATCACGACAGACCGCTGGGTGCTTCGAATTATATCCAGAGGATACAAAATACTATTACTGCATGTCCCCAAATTCAAGAACCTTCTCGATGTACCCACCCGATCAGGGGGAGGCCGCAGCCGCAGAAATTCAGCAGCTGCTGAGAAAGAGCCATCCAGCCCGCCCCTCAAGACCAGCTCGGATTAGGGTTCTACTCCAGGTTCTTTTTGGTGCCAAAAAAGACGGGGGACTTGAGACCGATTCTAGACCTTTCCCGCTTGAACCTGTCTGTAACCAAGGAAAAATTCCGAATGGTCACTCTTCAATCTATTCTCCCCCTTCTAAGGGAGAACGATTGGATGTGCTCTATAGACCTCAAGGATGCGTACTACCACATTCTAATGGACAGACTATCCAGGAGGTTCCTCCGCATCTGGCTGGGAGCCAGTCACTACCAGTTCAGGGTCCTTCCCTTTGGCCTCACCACAGCCCCCGGGGTGTTCACCAAGGTATTAGCAGTGATTGCGGCCCACCTGAGACTCCAGGGAATACAGGTCTTTCCGTACCTGGATGACTGGCTCCTGACCGCCCCAACAAGGCATTTACTTTGCTCAGCCAGAGACTACTTTCTCCGCCTAGCCCCACAGTTAGGCATCACCATCAATGCCGACAAATCCCTTCTGGCCCCGACACAAGCCATAGAATTCATAGGAGCCAGAATAGACACCAGAGAGCTACGAGTCTTTCTAACGTCCGAGAGACTTTGGAATTTGCAACTCCATGTGCAGGCTATCCTCCAATCAGAGACCCCACCAACGGAATTGGTCCTGAGGGCACTGGGCTCCATGGCGGCAGCGATAACACTCCTTCCATGCGCCTGTCTGAACATGCGGGAATTGCGATGGACCCTTCTAGTGCAATGGTCCTTTCTGTCCTTTCCTCTTCACCACCCCATTGCTATCAGCAAGGCTTGCAGGAGGGTTCCATTATGGTGGCTCCATGCTTCGGACCTCCATACAGGCCGTCCCTTCTGCACCTCTCCCCCTCTCGCCACGGTGACCACGGACGCCTCCCGCCTCGGGTGGGGGGGGCATTATTCAGGCAGGACGGTCCAAGGCACGTGGAATGATACAGAGACCTCCCTGCATATCAACGTTCTGGAGATGGCTGTACGCGTTGCAAGCACTTCAGAATCTCCTCCCCATAGGAACGATTGCAATTCAGTCGGACAACATGTCGGTTGTCTGGTACATCAACAAACAGGGGGGAACCAGATCTTACCCTCTATGCCGCGAAGCCATGAGAGTGTGGGAATGGGCGATCTCCACCAACCGCTTTCTGATTGCAACGCACATTCCGGAGCGGACCAACATCCTAGCGGACAAACTCATTCGCACCCTTCTTACCCCGTACGAGTGGTCTCTCAACTCACTAGTAGCGAAGCAGATATTCGCAATATGGTGGCAACCCTACTGCGATCTTTTTGCCTCTCCCTCAAACACCAAATGCGGCAATTTCTTCGCTCTGATTCCCCCTCCAGGGGAAACTCCAAGAGACGCTCTGGTGCATGCTTGGCCACCCGGTCTACTTTATGCCTATCCTCCTCTACCCCTGATGCTGCAACTCTTACAGAAAGCCTCGCGGTTGGGGAGCAGGATGAACCTCATTGCCCCATTCTGGCCTCGGCAAATTTGGTTCCCTTACCTGTGGTCTCGCCTAGTGAATCCTCCTTGGATTCTGGATCCCAGTCCGGATCTAATCTCCCATCCGTCGGACTTACCGACCCCAAATCTGGACAATCTGAAACTGACAGCTTGGTTGCTCCAGTTCCACTCCTAGTTAGGACTCCCGGTATCTCTTCACCAGTCAAAGCCATCCTTGTGGCAGCGCATAAGCCCTCCACCAGGAAAGTGTACCGCAGTAAATGGAAACGTTTCTCCATCTGGGCGGAGCATCATAATCTAGATCCCTTTACGGCTCCTCTTCCGTCCATATTAGACTTCCTAACCGAACTTTTTCAGGAAGACGCTAGTTGCTCAACTGTCGAAGTGCAATTGGCGGCCATCTCGCATTACCATGTGGGACATGATACAGGGCCTTTGATGTCGGCCAAGTTGTGTAAAACCTTTCTCAAGGGCACCTTTTTGCTTAGACCCCCTATAAAAGAAGCCGTACCACCGTGGGATCTTTCACTAGTTCTTCAAGCCTTGACTGCTCCACCTTTTGAACCCGCTGCTTCAGTAGATCTCAAATTCTTGTCCTGGAAAACAGCATTCCTTGTAGCCATCACTTCTGCGAAAAGAGTTTCGGAGCTTCAAGCTCTTTCTGTGAAGCCTCCTTATTTGATCTTTCACCCGGACAGAGTGTACCTCAGGATCAATCCCTCTTTTCTTCCCAAAATAGCATCAGAAACCAATATAAATCAATCCATAAATTTAACGATTTTCTTTCCTAAATATCAGAATAAAGGAGAGTACAAGCTGCACTCATTAGATGTTCATAGGCAGCTACGCTTTTATACTCATAGAACGGCTGGTCATAGACAATCCGACCAGCTGTTCGTTTCCTTTGCCAAATTTAATTTGGGGAAAGCAATATCAAAAGTATCTCTATCACGCTTGATTTCTCAATGTATCCTATTAGCGTACCAAGCCTCTGGGAGACCCGCACCTGAAGGAGTTCGCGCACATTCCACTCGTTCCATCTCTACTTCTGCGGCCTTCAAGTCTAGAGTCCCATTGGATGATATTTGTTCGGCAGCCACTTGGGCCTCATCTCATACCTTTATTAACCACTACAAACTGGACGTGATTTCTAGAGGGAGAGCATCCTTTGGCTCTGCGGTGCTTCGCAATATCCTTCCATGATGGCCACCCAAGGTTCAGGTAACTGGGGACTCTGTCCCACAGGTTGCTGACAAATGAACTCCCTACTTCAGATTAAGAAGTTATGTACTCACCATAACGTTCCATCTGAGTAGGTAGCTTCATTTGTCTGCAACCATCCCCCCCTCCTTCCCCCTGGCCTTCTGTGGATCTATATTAGTTGGATACCCGTTTTGGGTATATATTGAGGGGCAAACTCGATCTGAGGTCATGGAGGGTTAGCAGGGATTATGGGTGAAGGGAGGAGCTAGGAGCTCGGATCCATTAGCTTGAAACAAGTTGCCGGCTCGGATCCGATATCGGATCAAAGACCCACAGGTTGCAGACAAATGAAGCTACCTACTCAGATGGAACGTTATGGTGAGTACATAACTTCTTATTTTTTCTATGGCACAGGCCAACACTACTCATTGTTTGCAGTGCATGTATAACTCTGACATTTCTTCGAGGGCTACTGGCCAGTGGTACTGATTTGAGCCGGTTTGTATGGCTGTATTTTCAGAACCTCCAATATGATAAAAATGAGATTTAAAGTCTAAATTTAGTGTTTGGCCCTTCTGCTGCAGAGTAGATCAAGA